>NC_136489.1:85940187-85995187 GCF_053919585.1 Euprymna scolopes
ATTGTAAGTATAAAAATTCCGTATAATTAAAAAGGATAATATTTTTCTCCAGAACTATTTTTTTTTTAAATTCAAAAAGGGACATGTGACATTGAGATTTGTCTAAAAATCAATTACCCCAAGTCAGCGGCGTATTATGACTTAAATAGTGATAATCCCATATTTAACGATAGTTTTAATACACACGTTATCTTTTTTTAAAATATGTTTTATCATTTTTTCTAGAATATCCATATCGGTATTGTCGACATCAATTATATGAAGTAAAAAGCAGATTTGAGATATCTCTATCTGTGTGTGTATATATATATATATATATATATATATATATATATATATGTACATATATATATATAAACCTGACTTTCGTCACTATTTGTTTGTTAGTCTGTGTAAGGAATGTTCTCTACCAAACTACTCTGTAATGTTTTGTCTATACCTGGGATTTTTTATATCAGGGATTTGGACATGTGCACAAAATTTGATTTGGTTTTTAGCAGATACAAATACCATCTATGTTGTAAATATTAAAAGATTACAACTTGACAGGCATAAGTCAACTTAATGAGCTTCTTTACGCATGCGCAAATATACAAATAGTACGTTATTGTCTGTTAATTTTTACAGTTTTGTAATTAATGTGTTTGTATCTTAGACAGTAACCAGTAAGGCTAGAGCGCTAAATCTGTACGTATCTATCTTAGCCTACAGTACCAAAATATTTTTTAAACTTTTGAAATCATGATCATATATTGGGTACAATTCAATAATCAATAGGGAATTGGCTTTATCATAATGATATTAGATCTGCATAAATTAAAATATCATATGTAAGCGTACTTTACGACCAAGCAACGCCAGTAATCTAGCATATGAGTGTAGATAGAGATAAGATGACGTTGTGTATAAAATGTTTCACCAAAAATACAAAGGCAAAAAAGTTTGTTTTTTTTTTCAGCTGAAAGAAAAGTATTTATTACCGGTGGTTTTCACAGCAAGGTACCGCATGTATTTTCCAAGCTAGTGAAAATATGGTTGTATTATTATCTTTTTCCCTCTCGGTCAATAAACAGTTTTATTGGTTTGCAGCTATAACCAACTGTTATGTATCTAATTTGTTCTCTATATACAGCCATCCGTGAATCTTGTTAAAATTTCGGAGTATAATTGCGTCTTGCACCTTGTTTTATAGTTCCTGTTGTGCCGCCACTTGATTAAAAAAATATGCCGCGTCGACAGGTGCTTAAATGTTTCTCTCTAATGCACGGTTGTTGTTGTTTTTTTTTTGTCTTTTTTTCATTCGTCTTTCTTCGGTGCCGCTGTGACGTCACACTCGTGCCACAGAATACACATTTGCATACGCGTCCATGGTTTCGTATCAGCGAGGCGTGTTATCTACCTGTCGTTTTCTCTCGTGTTCGCAATTTTAAAACGACGATTATTTTTCTGTTTTATTTCTTTGAATTTTTTCTTTATAAAAAAAGACTTCTTATAAGGTAAAATTAGCGCTCGCATGATGTTATCTACCTGGTTTCCTGTTGAGTACAAAGTATGTATTATTGATTTCACGCTTTCTTTTCTCTCGAGAATACGATAATATCTGTAAATAGTAGGAATCTAGTTGGTATATATATATATATATATATATATATATATATATATATATATATATATTAGCCTGACGGTTTCTTACGGAGAAAAAATCCGGAAGCCTGTGTAGCTTTATTGTCATAACTGAATATATATATATATATATGTGTGTGTGTGTGTGTGCGCGCGCGTGTTTATGAATGTATGTGTGTATGTATATATATATATATATATATATATATATATATATATATATTATAATTAATGTATTTTAATTTTATGATTTGAAGAAGTTAATATTTAAATACAGAATTACTTATTTGGAAAACAAAGAATACAATCGAATAAATATAGTCTTTTAACCCATGAGTGTTCGATGCTTATTCATCTCCTCGGGGTAAAAATATTAGCAAATGTCTATTATTTGTTTGCACATTATTTGCTAAAAGCAATAAAGATAGAAAATTGAAGTTTTTGAAACATTTTAGACGCATAGAATGGGATATTGAGGCAGAAAAAGATAGTGTACTTTAAATTAAAATAAATGTTAAATCTTGAAATGGAAATACTAGGTAGTAAGGAAGTGAAGAGATCTATCGCGTCTTTTAGTCCTTCCTAAAAAGTTCGTAAATGTGAATATGTTTTTGTTTTAAATACACAGAAATGATTTTTTAATGGAAACTAGCTTTTTCTTGAAGCTGGCCGACTTTCGTTTATGAAAATATCTTAATTTTTCCTATTTGCAAGAATCCATTTTCGTTTTACAGTATATATTTAAAAAAAATATATTACTGTGACCTAAAACGTCTCTGTGGATAGTCTGCATGATTTTTGTTTGCTCGGTAATACAACGAGAATAGAAAAAAGCCGTAAGTAGAAAAGCATCTACAACGAAGCATTGAAACCACATTCACACTATAACGAGAATTCAGGACAAGAACTGGATTTTTGCTACGAAAAGGGATTTCAATTCATTTTTATTCCAAATTCTTCTGGGCTCAAAATTCTTCCTATGTTTTCTTCTCAAGAGAGTTAAAATAAATTCTCAATTGTCTTTTGTTCTCTGTGGAAAATTGAACATTTCTTTTTCATTAAAACTACATGTACGTGACTGTTTTCTTCGTGAATATTAATTTGCATATCTTGTCTGTAATGTCATGCTTTTTCTGTTAAGCATTTCTTAGATACAGATTTGTCTTGTGATTTTGTTTATTTTTTTAAAATGGACGAGTTTTTTAAGGAAACTTGTTTAAATGATATGTTTACAGCAGACTCAGACTTCGGAATTACAAAACCAAATAAAAAAAAGGAAAAAAAAGAAGAGGAAAGAGAGGCAGAAGAAAGAAAAGAAAAAGAAAAAGAGAAAGAAAAAACAGAAGGAGAAGCAGAAATAGAAGAAGAAAGAAGAGAACGATAAGCGGAAAGAAGAGAAAGAGAAGACGAAAGAATACAAGTCAACGAAAAAATACTGTAAACGCAGACATAGGCAAAGAAAAAATCGGAATTACTTATTAAAGTAATAACAAAGACTACCAGCAACGAGTAAGGCCAGAATGTTTTTCCCAAACCGTGATCTTGTCAGCATTAGAAACATTTCACTATCGCCCTGAAGAGGAGTGAACACTTGAAGCCTATTTTCGCCGATTTAGTGACGTATTGAGGATTGATTGTAAGTTGTGAAACGAAAAGATGAAGGGTCGATTTTTATTACAAAAAATTGGGAGCTGCAGATCATAAGTTTGTGGACTACATCATCCATAAACAGACGAGCGAATTGTCCTTCAACAAGGCAGTGAAATCTTTGATGGAATTATTCTGTCTACAGTTCCGCTTATTACATTAAAGATTGAGATGCGTCAACCTGACAAGTAAAGAAGACCAAGATTACACCATATTTGCTTCCGTCGAAAATAGACATTGTGTCGACTTCCGACTATCCTCATTGACGGCCGACACCTTTAAGGTCCTGATTTTCATTCAAGGCTTAGTGTCGACCACGGACGCTGAAATCAGGCGACGGGAACTAAATAAATTGGAAAAGAAACCAAATATAACTCGTTGACAATTATCTAAGAAATGCCAAAATATCATCTCGGAGAAGGAAGTCCCCAAAAATATAAAAGAGGCAGCAATAGCACATATTAGAACGGCACGAAGTAACAAAAAATCTTACTCTTCAAACACTCAAGCGAAAGCTAAACATAACCCTCCAATAACATCCTCAAAGAAGCCTGGGTTACCCCGTTACATATGCCAAGGATGTGGAGAACTTGACTGGCAGAAATTTTGTCCATACCGGTCCCGGAAATGTGATCGTTGCAGATGCAATGAACACAAAGCCTCGCGTTGCAGAGCTAAAGAACCCCGCGAGAGGTACGTTAAAACAACAAGGCCAAAAGTGGAAGACGAAAATATACGGAAGTATATGACAGAAAAAATTGGGGACATAAATGTTAAACTTCTACTTGGTGTAAAATCGGAAAACCGAAGATGATGAGCATTAAGAAAGTTGCTCGTTCAATAACTGGAGAAAGAATATAATTTGAAGGTGAAAGCACAACTAACGTAACCTTAAATGGAAAAACACTACATCTCAAGATTCTTGTATTAAAAAAGATATTTTGGGGGCAAACTGGATTAAAACATTTTAATTCTGGGACTCGCCTATTAGTAATTTTTTTCAAAAAGTAAACAAACTTACAGCCGAAGCTGAAAAACAACAGAAAGACCTGAATAAGACGTTCCCCAATGTTTTTCGGACAAACTAGGCCGCTGTACAAAAATGAAGGCGAAGATCCAGTTACAAGACAATGCCACCCCAGTCTCTACACAAAAGATTGACGTAGAACTGGACAGACTCCCCAAAGCTGGAATTTTCACGTGAGTCGACTTCAGCGTGTATGTTACGAAAAAATCGAAGAAATCTGAGCAGACTTCTCGATGGGGTTGAATTCAGCACTTAAGGACCATCATTACCGGCTACCCAGCCCCGATGAAGTGTTTACAAAACAAAATGGACGGGAAATATTCTAAAAAGTATATATGAGCGAAGCGTACCAACAGATTTGCGTTGAGGAAGAAAACTCCAAACTTTTGTGTATTACCACTCACAAGGAACTATTTAATTTCAATAAGTTATCTTTCGGGAGCAAAGTCGCACCAGCTATTTTTCAACAGATAATCGGCAAGATATTGAGCGGCTTAGATTTTTCCATCAATAACTGGATGATATTCTAATCAAAAGTGAATCTATAGAGCAACATAGAAAACACGTTTTTCAGGTGTTCGAAAAGATAAACAGTTACGGCTTTACACTTAAAAACAACAATGTGAATTTTTCTTGACCAAATAAAACAGAGAATATAGTAGATGGCCCGATCCATAACAATACAAAATATTCCTTAACCACACGAAATAACAACACTGCCTTTTATTTTAGGCTTAGTTAATGACTATGAAGCCTTCATTCCTAATATGCACACAATGCGCGCACCTGTAAATTAACTACTTAGGAAGACCAAGATTTGGAACTGGGCTACAACAAAGATTTAGACATTATCGTCGCAAGTGACATATGTAATGGACATGTGTATCCTGCATAAAATTCCAAGATTATTCGAAACCAATAACACACACGTTGAGAATCTTATTACCTGCAGAAAAGAATTATTCCTATATAGAGAAATAATCCTTAAGCATCATTTTCGCGGTAACAAGATTTCACAGATTTCTCCATGGACAACATTTCAAACTTTAAACAGACAACAAGCCGATAATCTCTATTCCTGGCACGAAGAAAGGGTTGCTACACATACGGTAAACAGACTCCAAAAATTAAGAACAATCCTACTAAATTACAAATTTGATATAGAGTTTCTTCCGTCAAATAAATTAGGATACACAGACCGGCTAGCCTGGTTGAAACCAAGGAATGGTGAAGCACTTAAAGACTCTTGATCGCATCACTACGATCAGAGAGAGATTTTAGTTTGTTTCTATATAACACTGTAACACAACATCCGTTACTTTGGATAATATAAGGAAAAAAAGACAAAAGTTACGGTTTTATAAGAGAAACCAAGGAAAAACTGCAGACTAAGGAATACATAGCAGATACTTTAACATGCGACCAGGTATTATTATATCGGGAGAGGGTAGTTGTTCCAACGACCTTCCAAAAGACAATTTTCAAACAGGACATCCTGGCACCACCGGAATGAAAAGTTTAATGCATTCATGCGTGTACTGGAAGAAAAAGCATGGACAGGTGGAAACATGCAGAGAATGTGCACTAGCTACTAATGCGCCAGAAATTCAATTTAGCTCATAGCCCAAAGCTGACTACCCATTGTCACGAATATACTTGAACTACGTGGGACTACTTTATGGACAGAAGTACATCATAGTAGTGGACAGTTTCTTTAAGTGTCCTGAAGTTTTTGGGTGCAAATGCCCAACTACAGACTTCACTATAAAACTCTTCATGAGTTATTACCACGGTTCGGAGTGGTCGAGTGTTTAGTGTCAGAAAACGACACTCAGTTTACATCCGGGGACTTTAAAGAGTGCATGGAGGACTTTCAAGAAGACCACATCAAAACCCTAACCCACCTAAAACGGACAGGCCGAGAGATTTGTGGACACCTTGTAGAGCGCTTTAAAGAAGGCAGGGAACATTCTATCTGAAAAGGCGTTGCAACAATTTCTACAGATGTACCGCATAACGCGTAACAAGAATATACCATCCCAGATGTCTCCGGCGGAAGTAATGTTCTGGAGAAATATACGGCCAGTCTTTGACAAATTATTGCCAAAACAAGTAAAATCCGCAAAGACAACTGTTCCCCAGAAGAATTACATGCCGGGATAAAATAATATGCTTCCAGATGCACAAAGATAATTATACTTTCTGGGAGCAGGGGACAATCAAAAATAGGATCGGCCGTATGGTGAACATGGTAGAGGTCCACATTCAACGGATGGGAAATACTTCAACCAGATACGCAAACGCACTTCGAACGAGTTCAGTGAAATTTCGACAGAAGAGATGTTGGACCTACTGCATGACGAATTTGACCTAGGGCCTCTTCAAACTAGTACCGAAATACGTCGTTCTGGCAGAAAAATGAAACTGACAGACGCCTTGAAAGTCACCCTGAGAACGAAAATAATATTTCGAGAAATAAATCTTCGGGGAGGGGTGTTCTGATTTAGTTAATACTCCTATATCTATGATAGTATGGATTCAACTGACACTATACAAGCCAGACATGTGTCGTCGAACAGAGAATACACGCGTAGTTTAACCGCTCGCAGTGAACACTATGACTCTTCATATTGTTACCACTTAAACAGGACCACAATAATATAGATAAAGAAAAAGAATAGAGAGAGATAATATGTATATTTGAAAAATCAATTGAAAGCAAATAAATTAGAGAACTGCGGAAATAAATATACAAGACTTGGTCAATACATTAGAAGACATCATATATAATGCCTATATATACATATATATAAATATATATATATATATATATCAAAATCACTTGATACGTATTTATGATTGTAAATTGGTATTTACATTTATAATGATATATCGATAAATATGTTAATACAATTATTTGATGTTTTATTCATTCTATCACTATTGAATAGAAACGAATAAATATTGGTCTCATATGGACACGTGTCCGTATATCTGGTTGTCAGTCTGCTGGTATCTTCATCTTTCTTTTTCTCTTATCTCTTGTCATCGTGTACTCTCTGTTTCTGGCTTTCTCTCTCTCTCTCTCTCTCTCTCTCTCTCTCTCTCTCTCTCTCTTTCACTCTCTTCCTGATATAATCGGACGTTGGATGAAATATCTGATAATATTCAATTTAAGAACATATGATATTTAAATGAAATTCTGAATTTTTTAGATGAGATGTGAATGTTTGTACTGTTTTGATTACACGGACAAATATTCTCATCTTGTGTGTCAACAGCACAACGTTTCGGTCGTTGTAACCTACGTCCTTCCACGATGATCTTAAAACGATCCTTTCCCACGCTAGTGATGAACCTCAACAACTAGAAGATGTGTGAGCCTGATCTCATCCCTACTTTACCATTACAAAATGCTCCGCTGAGATTATCCTGGTCCTCTCCAAACTCTTCAACAAATGTTTTACCGAATCTTAATTTTCTGATTGTGCAAAACTGCTTCTGTGATACTAGTCTTCGTGGATTCTAGCTAAAAGAACTGACCCACTTAATTATCGCATTATTAGCATCCCTTTTTATCTTCACTAAAATCGTATAGTCCTTACTCAATAAGGAACTAGTTTAGTACTTTATAGATAATATTTTTTGCCGGACCAGGAATAGGGATTTCGGCGTTCTTCTGCAGAAATCCTAACTGTAAACTTAAAGCATATATACCACTGGATAAGGCAGAGTATGGTAGGACATTATGATTATATATATATATATATATATATATATATATATATATATATATATAATTTAAAGGAGATTAGAATAATAGTCTAAAGAGCTAAGTGTATTTTAATGTAATAGTGAAATTACTAGTTTAATTAAAATACAGGAAATGCTCGTTGTAATTTAGATATATAATAAGCTCGATAGTTAAATGTCCTAGAGCTAATTCAATATTAAGTAATGTGATTTATAATTTAAAAATTTTAAAATTTTAAAAATTAAAAAATCAAAATTTAATTAAATTAACTGATTTTTAATTTAATTAAATTTTGATTTTTAAATTTTTAAAATTTTTAAATTTTTTAATTATAAATCACATTACTTAATATATATATATATATATATATATATATATATATATATATATATATATCACGAGATTTGGCACAATGGTCTTCTCATGAAAATTTAATCATGCGATATTACTGGACGAATACTTAACAAAATCAAAACCCTCTTTAGATAAGAGAAATATCCAAATTGTACTTGATGGTGATACACAAAAACAATATTATAGAACTGCGGGTGTACAATAAGGGTCGATTTTCAGACTTTTTATAATTCCTTATATTCTTAAATGACCTCCTTGATAAAACAGTCTCCCGGATAGATGTAGTTGCTGATGATATCAAGCAGTATATCAGAGTCTATCAGAAAATAGATGAACACATATGTAAGGGAATGGCTTATTTTTTTTAGGGAAGGCGCTCAGTCTATAGAGAAATGCAGTCGTAAATCGATAGTAACATTCATTGCTGACAAGATTAAGGTTTTTACCTTTGATAGTTACAAAATTCCAACTAAATAATTGATTGCTATGGCTAATGATACACTACCTGAAAGAACTTCATTCAAACTCTTCGACTTACCATTCATAGGTAACATTTGAAACACATTCATTCGGGTAATTTTCAAGGTTGCTGCGAAGAAAGTAGGCTCCAGAAGAGTTATATATCGACTATATGATAAGTGAACATTTAAATACGTGCACATGTATCCATGGCCGTATTGCTATCCTCTAGTGTTTCTCTGTATATACGCGTCAATTTATATGTTATCCTTTTTGTATGCATACTGTTCATTGGACGGATGGTTGCGTGATTGTTTATGGTGTTTATACATATACAATTGCACGTACAGTTAAAGTTTAACAAATAGTATAAATGGCATTTTAAGCAAACCTTTTATAGAGAGACGAATATCTTAATTTTCTTGGTACAAACCAAAGCCGTATATACCTTCTTAAATAGTGCCTTGTCGTGCTGTCCTGAAATTAAAAAAACTTTTCCCCCGAAGAAACTTATAACGACTAAGTTATATTTTATATACAGCATTCATTCCCCATTTGTGAGTTTGCGTGGAGGTGCACACATTCCTCTAGGTGGTCTTTAATTCTTCTATTAAGTTTACTTGAATGCTTTCTCGGCTTCCTGACAAACTTACTCCAACCTCTTCTGGCGAACTGCTTTAATTACTGGTCTCTGTTCTCTGATAATATGATTATTTGTGTTCTCTAAGTTTTATGAAGGCATGCGAGAAGTCAACCGTATTGTTTTGATTTAATTGTAATATTAAGATTCAATGTTTCATTATAAATATTTAACTGTAAATATGTTATAGTTTCAAATATTTCTATACTACCACATTCTTCTGCGCCCATTCAATACATTTCTCTGTCATTAAAAACCTCCGTTTTAATAAAATGTTCTTTATTGAATAATTCATATACAATAGCATTGCCTTATTTTATCATCAGGTAATCTGGCATCCTCCAGGAGTCACAATAGGCAACTGTTACTCACCAGCATGTACTTTTAGAAAGCAACTATTTGTACTTGCGTAGAATATTCTTGCCACATCTGGTCTGGTGTATCTGATACTAGTTTCCCTCTGAAACAGGGTTCACAAAAGAGTTACTAACCTAATAGGTGTCGCACTAGCAAATAAACTCTTATCTTTATCCCAGCACCATGCCTGTTTTACAAGTATTTTAACTTAAAACACTTTTATCCACTTAATGTAAATACCCAAGGCCAACGCGAAAGCAGCAAAGTCTCTCCCTCATTATGTAGAAATGTTTTGATACCGGAAAACATTCTATTAAAATAGTTTCTAACCTGGAAATGCGAGACCTTGGAATTCCCTTCCGCGTGTCTGCTTCCTTTATTTCGTTATGCAGAAGTATAAGTATGATGAATACGCACATCTCGCTGCTCAATACCCTACAATAGTATCACTGTAATTTTGGTCCCAAACAGAAGCCGCTTACGTCAAAGTAGCACTGCGCCTTGTTTAGGATGAATTAACGGTAAAAAATTAATTTAGGTATATATTTATTTATTATATACCTGAACAGGTAGAGAGAATGCTTTTGTTTTACAGCCTAGTCGCGTGAATATAAAGAGGATATCATTTTAAAAAATCCTTAAATGCACTATTCTCATATACAGTAGAACACGACCATTCCTTTTACAAGCAAGACTCGTCAAATCCATTTAAAATTAATCTTCCGAAGTCTTCTAGCTCAACACTACTTCCACACTCTGACCATTTAACAGTCACTTTCATTTGTCGGCATAATAACATTTAATGAACAAAACTAATTTTTGATCTAGGCCAGTTATTAATGCATCGAACATTCAGATATTGATGCAACTATATTGATCATAATAACTACAGATAAAAATATGGTTATGCCAGTTTCACGGCGTTTGTATAATTCTGGCATGTTGAAACTAAAATACACACACACACACATACACACACACACACACACATATATATATATATATATATATATATATATATATATATATATATATATATATAAGCCAAAAGAATCCTAGAGTGGATGAAACGTGGAATATTCAGTGTAGCTTAATCGCCATATATATTTTATAACTTACTAACTAGCTTTACCTAAGTATTGAGCACTGCTGAGGTAAATACTCAGTTTACGCATAATTTTATTCTTTCGTATTTTATGTGAGTAAATGAAGTAGTTCTATATATATATACATATATATACATATATATATATATTGATATGCATGTATATATATTTATATATATATATATATCATTCAGCTATTAATTGATTTTACGTGTTGATATTTTTTATATATTTAAATAATTATCCATATTTTTTATCACATGCTTATAAATATGTAACAAATTATTCATATGAATATTTCTTAATACTTTACCGTAGACAATATCGTTACAGGCGTAATATTTATTGAAACGGTTTTCATACGAATGAAAATGATTTGCAAGAGAATTTTCACCATAGATTGTTTAACATTTTTAGCATCAAATTACAGTTTTTTTTTTTTATACGAAACGATAATCTTTATTCATATGTTATATTGTACGATAACGGCAGAAACCAAATGACGCTGTTAACATTCATTATAATGATCATTTCGAAATTGCATCCGAAAGAATAATTATAAAGTTACGATGAATGGTTACACAGGAAACCGACAGGGAACTATTAGAATACAGAATCTGTTGAATGATTAGTTCATATAGGTAAGTCCTTTGCAATCGTGTTCTTTTATAAGATAGTGCTCAACAAAAGCAGAGTTATATATACGTATATTATTATGTATATAAAACTTACCAACGTACAACACTTGTACATACATGTTTCAGATACGAGGCTATAAAAAGTACAGACTGATCATACAAGTGAAAGATGTGCTTCTAAATTATTATTAAAATAGAAGCTGTTTTGTATAAGGAAGTGATACTGAGAAATATATAATGGAAGAAAAGATATGAGAAGTAGGAGTACATCAATGTAAACCTATCTATCGTATCAGAATACGAAGACATAATTTATGTTTGTGTATATATATATATATATATATATATATATATAACAATTAACTAAACTAAATAAATAAATACTAAATTAATAAAATCTAAATATTTTTCATTAATATAATTTTTAATTATACAGATGAAAAAGAAAACACAAGAATAAATACATCCATATAAGCTATGCTCATATATACGCATACGGCTTTCTCTAGCTGTCTTATAGACATATTTACGCTCATGCACAGACGTCAAGATATAGATATATCTCTCTGCTACAAAAATTATGCATATATATATATATATATATGTGTGTGTGTGTATGTACATATGTATATGTTTGTATTTATATATATATATATATATAGAGAGAGAGATAGAAACATACATGCATACATACATTCCTACATGCATACATACGTACATACATACGTACGTACGTACATAGATGGATACATACCATCATAATAATAAATAAATTATATCGGTGACATCCTTGGTACTAAAACACACACACACACACATATATATATACATATATATATATATATATATATATATATATATATATACAGACAGGCATACATAATTATGCACATATATATGTAAATATACGAGAATGCCGCAAACCTGAGTATACACAGACACGTATATTTTCAAGTTATATAGATATAATATATTACATACACAAGTAAATATGTATGTCTTTAAGCTCATATATTTACAAACACACACACACACACAAACATATATACATATATACACACACACACACACACATATATATATATATATATATATATATATATATATTCGAGTGCCTATTGATATATGTAAATATATAGTATATTATTTATTCATATGTCTGTTCACTTGTAAGCTGGGCGTTTGTATTGAGTCAGGTAAACGATGATCGATCAATATATTCAATAAAACGATTTCTTTTCCAGAAATTCTATCTCTTGGAGTTAATAAAAAAATCATTCCTTGCTAAGTTTGGGCTGAAATCAATTCTCTTCTCTGACTTGATAATATCCAATTAGTGAAAAAAAAAAGATATAAGTAAAACAAATAAAAAACAAAAATATTAAAAGATAAAATAACAGTAATAACCGAATGTGTCTGTGTTTAAAGATGTCTAGAAGAAAGTATAAAATATACCTTTACTAGCCTTCACAAAGTTTTATTATCACACACCCATATATATATATATATATATATATATATATATATATATATATTATTGTGCCTAAAGGCAAATATATTCTGTGTATATATAAACATCACTATATACTTTTTTATATTTTTCTAAATGTATATATATATATTAAATAATATTGCAAGTATATAAATGAATTTATATTTATATATGTATATAAATATATTTATGTACATATATATATTTTTATATATATATGTATATATATACATATATATATATATATATATATATATATATATATATATATATATATATATATATAGACAGATATAGATATACTAAAGAACGAATGAATGAGTGACAGAATCAGTGACGCCAATGTAAAATGCCATATCTCTAGAGAAAATTTCTACTTCGACTTTACTATGTCGGTATATATATATATATATATATATATATATATATATATATAGAGAGAGAGAGAGAGAGAGAGATAGAGAGAGAGAGCATATTGTCTTTCATTATGCAGTCAACTTTATGTGTGTATATTTGCGTGCGTGTTTGGCGAAAAGTAATTAGGATTAAATCCGATGAATGCCAAATATATACGTAAGCGAATATATATATATATATATATATATATATATATATATATAAATATTGTTATATATATATATATATATATATTGTTATGCATATATCTAGGAACTTTCTTTTATATAGCGTGTCACTGCTGAAAGAATTTATTTTTCATGAATAATTGATGTATATTTATGTACATTTGGCGGTCCACGTGAATTCTTGTTATCATATTTCTGCTCGTTACTTATTGTAAATTGATATTTTAAACGTATAATAACATATTGATCAGCATAATTGAAAATATAAGTTTTCGATGATGTTTTTATTCATAAATCTTTATAACCTGGTTATTGAATCTAAAATGGACATAAAAATAGCATACCACACATATATATAAAGAAAGGCTCCCAATCTTAAATATTATATATATATATATGTATATATTTTATTTTCATGTTTATATTTTTTAATATATATATAAATATATATATATATATATAATTATATATATATACACACACATATGTACGTACATGTATACACCCGCACATATGTATACATCTAAACATATATGTATGCGGCGGATACTTACACACACACGCACACACACACACACACACACACATATATATATATATATATATATATATATGTATACAAACAAATGTCCGTTATATGTGCATCTTTACACGTGTCTATATATGTAACTATCCTATAATATATATATACATATGTGTGTGTTTTGGTGCATGTGTATTGATGTATGTGATAGAAATAGGCAATTAACTAAATATAGCATAAGCAACTCGGTAAGGATAATGAGAAAGAGTATTTTTGAACTTTTGTTTTACGGGTAACTGAATCTACATCCCGACTTTATGTTATGGTGAAAAAAACTGAAAACGTCTCAAAGTCGTTGGTCTATAATCGTCATGAACAGAAATAGTAATATATTTTCGAAAAATATATCCCCCCAGACAACCAAAACGAGTTATGTAAATGAATATGTTAAAGAAATGAATTTTAAGAAGGTATCTAAAGTAATTATATTTAGATCTATTATTCTTCAATCTGATTTCTACGTTTCTGCTTTCAGCTATTTCAGCTTTGGTTTTTGTTATTTTTTTTTTTCTTTTGTTTATATTTTGCACGTTATATTTTTCTCAGTAAACACACATTCTTTGGAATGATGTTATTTTTTGTTCTACCTTGTTCTTTTTTGTTATTTCCGTTATCCTCTTTTAAACATAATTATTCATGTTCATTATTTTCGTCTTATGTGTAAACCCGCTCTGGTTTTATTGCTTTCTGAACGTATCAACTATTTTATATTACAATAGAAAAGTGCGAGCATTAAAAGTTATATGGTTAAGCTTAAACATGGAAAAGTAAAGGACTAGTTGCTAAAACTGGAACAGAAAAAGACAAGATATTCTAGTAAAAAATATACATTTATAACTGAAAATATTGCAGCATTAAGAATTGATTATATAATGTCAAACTGATTTTTTTAAATAATGCTGCAGTCTATTAAATTTATTATATTTTTTACTAGAATATCTTGTTCTTTTCTTTTCCAGTTTTAACTAGTCCTTTACTTCCCTGTTTAAGCTTAACCATAATACTTTTCATGCTCGCAGTTTTTATAGTAATCTATGATTTTTCCAGGCTTCCAATAAATTCACTTGTTTTTTTGTTTAATTTCAGTCTTATTTTTTGCCCCCATAAACATAATATAAACATATGTAATAACAATGTACGGCACTTATCTGCTTTCAATTCTCTCCCTTTCATTCAGTCATATTGTCTGTTTTACTTGTTACGTTTGTTTTCACAACAGCAGTGAATTAGTAGCTACACTAGTCGATTAATCGATGGGTTTGCTATGGAAATCAGTCATAAAAACATCGCTCACCTCTTTTTCATTTTTTACATTGCATTTTCACCCCAAACAAGGTAAATTTCGGCCAAGATCAAAGTGTAGTATTTGTTCTTCAGATTCTGCACTTCCATTTCTTATTCTCTTTCAGTGGAGGAACAGTCCTTCACGACTGAGACAAATTTTTTTATGCGTGTACCTTTTCTCCACGTTAAAAAACGACCCTGGTGTTTAATTCTGTCCCGTGGGGAGGCATTGTAAATAGTTACTATCAGGGATATAAGCTACAAGGGTAGTATGTGGGGAGTACTGCAGCAAGATGTCGGTTCACGTTACCCTTGAACTTCTGCATGTCAGTACAGTTGGGGGAAGCAGGAGCACGGAAGGGAAATCCAAAGTATAGCGGTTCTAGGGAAGAAACTACTGGAGTAGAAGGCTATCCTACATCTAGGGATCTCTACTGTGAAGGGGTGGGATTTAGCTGCTTGTCGGGTATGTCGGGGGTATTTACGTCGAGGGGTACAAGTTCTTGCAATTTGTTGGAGCATTCACCGTTAAAGTACTTCTAGAACAGGCAGAGGGATGCTACATTTCGTCGAGGGGACAGTGGTTGAAGCTTAAATGACAGTTCAGGACCTATCAGGTTGACGACTCTCTTTTGAAACTTGTCTAGGAGCGAGGGACTATTAGCAGATGCACCAGCCCAATTATGACAACAATACTCCATACATGGGCGGACGGTGGCCTTATACGGTTACAGGATACTTTCGGACGTTAGTAGATTTCTAGCACGGTAGAGAGAACCTATCTTCTTCGCAGCATTTATATCATATTGTTTAGATGTACGACCGTCGATGACAACCTGTATTTTTCTCTCATCTAAGAAGGATTTAATTATGTTATGTATTCTTCCACTGATACAGTATGATCTGATTTTCCTGAGTAGACCTTCATGCCATACCCTGTCAAAAGCCTTAGATACCTCCTTACGTTTTTTCACGATTTCGAACACCTTAAATTCATCATAACTTTTGTTTTACTGAAAGAATTTTTTTCACAATATAGCTAGGAAGGTGATCTATATACTGGAATAATTGTTTGAAATTTGGTCAAAAAATGAGTGAGAGGTGAAGCAGTTCTAAATGACTAAACAGCAACTTAATCATATACAGTGCTTGAATGATTTAGTAAATTCCATTTACTCCCACTTATAACATAAGTAAATAACATAAACCTCTCTGTACAAATCTGTATCACAGAACACCAACAACACGTCTTACCTGTTTTACGGATATATGTTTACATTTTTAAGTATTAAGCAAATTAAACGTTTTATTCCGAAATTTCCTCTTCTAAAACGTCTTTTAATTAGAAATAGAAACTCTATAGTTTTACTAACAATGCGTCACATTTCTACAGCAACTCATTATTTTCATACAACCGACCAACTGTTACTACATTGGTACATTTCAGGATATTGAGAATTCTATTTTTTTTATTATTATTTTGGACCTTTTGAAGATTGTTTGAAAACCTGGTAAATTTTTATCGAATACAGTTTCATTTCCAATTATAGTGATTCACAATTTTGACGTTGATAGTTTCTATTTAAAGTTTAAAAAAATTATTTCCGATATTACATACATTTGTATATTTAATTTTTAAAAAGCATAACATGAATTGCTCTTTAAAAAAAGACAAGGAGCTCTAAATCCGTGCGCTTGCAACGAAACAACCAGTGGAATTTATTCGAATACTGAATAAAATATTTTCTTTCATGAATCCTACACAATTAAAAGCAATAAAACAATCATTTACATATTACGATTAAACATGTTTCTTTGCATTAGTTTTTACAGGTTAACATTGTACTATTTTCGAAATCGGTTTCCGTTACATTGATTCCATATATTACTTGTGGGATATCCTGCAATCAAAACAAAAGTAACATAATTTTTCTCATGAAATATTTTTCTTACCAAAAATAAATACACACTATCCTAGAAATTATTGTGTTTCCGATACGGTTATTAAACTTGTTTAATTTCATATTAATTTCACAAATTTAGCTTTACCTCATTATCAACACAGTTTTCTTGTTGTAGTTAATCGACCCGTCTACGACTTCCATTACAAAAATGTGTTTAAAGATGTTACTTTTGCAGATTACAGATTGTACTCGAATAACAATGTTAGCATTAGAAACCCATTCTTTATATGAGGAGGGGTTTTTGTTACAATTCTATGATTTCACCTTATCATTAAATACAAAAGATGCAATCAAATTTGAATTTAAATACTTTATTTGGAAATGCACGTATGATGCGGCACATCATTAAAACACTAAAACACATTCTAATAAATGCTTCTTTCCATTATTTGTGAAAGGATAAGATATTTTATTCCCGAAAATATTCATCTATATCGTATGACTCAGAATGATTCCCATGGTTTCCATGATATTTTTCTAGACAAAATTCTTTTAAGAAAAACATTAGGTATTTAAAAAATAATAACAACGTGAAGGTTAGCACCATTCTAGGTTATTTTACGGAACGAACTGGATTCGAAATTGAACCACACAGTTCATCGGTACGTATTGGTAACCACGTGACCAGCGTAATCTCCCTTCCAAATATAAATAATCGTTTGTGTATCTATTAAAAAAAACTAAATTGTGGAATATCGTGCAATCAATACTAAATAAACATTGCCTTTGTCAGGAAGTATTTCTTTTGAGGAAGAATACGTATACACTATCTCATAAATTATTTTTAACCGATTTTTTTAATTATTTTAATTTTTCATACATAGTTTCAAAAATATATTTCCTGAAACATTATTTTAAATAATATATACAATGCCCAATTTTCTTATATAGTTTCAAAAATGTATTTCCTGAAACACTATTTTAAAATAATATACACAATGCCCAGTTTTCTTACATAGTTTCCAAAATGTATGTCCTGAAACATGATTTTAAAATAATACACACAATGCCTAATTTTCTTACATAGTTTCAAAAATGTATTTCCTGAAACATTATTTTTAAATAATATACACAATGCCTAATTTTCTTACATAGTTTCAAATATGTATTTCCTGAAACATTATTTTTAAATAATATACACAATGCCTAATTTTCTTACATAGTTTCAAAAATGTATGTCCTGAAACATTATTTTTAAATGATATACACAATGCACAATTTTCTTATATAGTTTCAAAAATATATTTCAATAAACAATATATTAAAATAATATTCGCAATGCCCAATTTTCTTAGATAGTTTCAAAAATGTATTTCCTGAAACATTATTTCTAAATGATATACACAATGCCCAATTTTCTTACATAGTTTCAAAAATGTATTTCCTGAAATATTATTTTAAAATAATACACACAATGCCCAATTTTATTACATAGTTTCAAAAATGTATTTCCTGAAATATTATTTTAAAATAATACACACAATGCCCAATTTTATTACATAGTTTCAAAACTGTATTTTCTGAAACATCTTTTAAAATAATATACACAATGCCTAATTTTATTACATAGTTTCAAAACTGTATTTTCTGAAACATTATTTTTAAATAATATACACAATGCCTAATTTTATTACATAGTTTCCAAACTGTATTTTCTGAGACATTATTTTAAAATAATATACACAATGCCTAATTTTATTACATAGTTTCAAAACTGTATTTTCTGAAACATTATTTTTAAATAATATACACAATGCCTTATTTTATTAAATAGTTTCCAAACTGTATTTTCTGAGACATTATTTTTAAATAATATACACAATGCCTAATTTTATTACATAGTTTCAAAAATGTATTTTCTGAAACATTTTTTTTAAATAATATACACAATGCCTAATTTTATTACATAGTTTCAAAACTGTATTTTCTGAAACATTATTTTAAAATAATATACACAATGCCTCATATCAATAAAGACAATTAATAAACTTTTATTTCCACATCATCATCAAGTAAGTTTGTTTTGTTTTTGTAAAACGAACACGCCTCACGTCTCTATCGTTTTCTGACTACTTTTATTAAAAAAAATTAAAAATTAAACAAGTGCCCGCCAGCGATAGAAAGTATTATCAGATTTAATATTTTACTGTTTGTTTGCCTCAATCTCTATTCCAGCTCTATTTAATTAATAGGTGGATTATTATTTCCGGTTTGTTCACATTCTCTAACAGCATATTACACAAAGAGAAACAGAAAACTGATGATTGAGTTTGGAGAATATATATATATATATATATATATATATATATATATATATATATATATGAGAAAGAGGGAGAAGGGGAAGCAGGGTCGACTGGTGTTGTCTGGCATGAACATACTAGAATATTGGGTTTTTATTTATGCAGTCAATTGTCTATCGCTTATTATGTATTTACTTGTACCCAATATATAGTAGTAATTTTAAAAGTTTTTAAAAATATTATTTGGGTGCCATCAGCTAGAATCGAAACAGAAAGCAAAAGATATAGCATCCCATATTAGTCGCTAATGTTTGAGCTACTGAAATTGAACTAATATATATATATATATATATAAATATATATATATATATATATATATATAGAGAGAGAGAGAGAGAGAGAGAGAGAGATAGAGAGAGAGAGAGAGAGAGAGAGAGAGATTGTGTGTTTAGGCAGTGGGTCTTCATTCATACAGACATTTTTTAATAGCACGGGATGTTTTTGCTAAATTATATTTTTTTGTAATGTTTCTATATTTTGAATGGTTATTCTTTTGTTTTGGTCTCATTTGTGTAGGAAAGTTCCATAGTCCTTACCGTCCATTTGATTTTGTTGTTTTTTTGTTGTTGTTTTTTGCACGTACTTTTAACTGATTTTCTTCAGTCGTCTCAAATTTGTTTTTAAATACTGTTTCGTTTAAAATCTGGCTGCGTTTATATTCTTCAGTTCAAATTACATTTAAATTCCTTGTAATAGTGAATCGTCTCGTGTGTGAAAAATACGATTTTACGTGTTAAGAACGTGGCTAAAATATATTTACAATGATTTCAAAGTGTGATTAACAAAAGAAAAAATTGTTTTGCAGCGAATTAAACAATATCAAACAAGTCTTAATTAATAACCGCTTACCAATATGATTAGTCAATAAACAAATTAAGCTAACAGTTAGGAACCTGGACCCAACGTATAATATCGAAGTTAACAATCCGCACTCCATCAGTATATTCTATCGCAACCAGCCACACACAGATGAAAAAGTTATTAAGAAATACAATACATCAATATATATCCCAAGTCAATAATAATAATAAGATCAGATTTATCATTTACTACAAGAAATTAACAACTGCTCATAATTAAAAACAACACTTCCCGGACAATAAAATCAGTCGACGAAACCAATGTAGTCTATCAGTGCAAATGTCCGTTGGAAGAATGCATCTCCAACAATAGAAACACCAATAGCTAATATTGGACACACGACCAATACATTGTCCAGCCGATAATACCTACACCTTTCAGATATACGCTCGATTTGATGACACCTAAAACAACATGGCTGCCCACATTCCTTATTTAGGAAAATCCTGGTTGAAAACACGAAAATCATTCAAACGGATAGAAATGTAAAACAACTAAATTAGCCTGACGAACTCTCAAGAGGACGAAACGCAGAAAATTCAGTGTGGCTTAATTGCCATATGTATTTTCATAACTTATATATATATATATATATATATATTTACTAGCCGACCGCCCGCCGTTGCCTGGTCGTAAAATACGCATAAATATTATGCTTTAATTAATGCAAACGCGTAATTTATCATAAACAGAAATATCATAGAGATTAAACATAACGTTCAATCCATTTAAAAAAAAAAGAAGTAAGAAAAAACGGAAAGAAACTGAAACATGTGCATGTGCGTATTATATTTATCGAAACAGTTCACTTCTGGAAATTGAAAAAAAATAGTCGGGCTTAAATCAAAACTAAAACCTTAAGACAATGAATCAAGTATGATAACCATTAAGCTCTCTTTACACGTTATTTCAAGCATGTTTTCAAACTTACTAATCCTTAACATAAGTAATATCCCATGTGAACGATTCACGAATGCGCATTCGTGAAATAGTTTACAAACATAACATTTTGATTATCCCCACGTACCAATTGTTAAATTTTGATCCCTTAGCCTCCATTTTTGCAGAATGAAAACAGATTTAAAAGTGTTCTACATGTCTGAGTAATCTATATACTAAGCTTCAAGTATGTATATAAAAAATTGGTTCAGTATATTGGATGAGAAATGTCCTCACACATATATTCTCACTTTTATAGATATGTAGATGAGCAACAGCTACGCTTATATACTATATTTACAGATACATAAAAACGAAATAAGTAAGTTTAACAAGTTACTAGTAATTACTCTATTTTGTACAAAAGAAGTTACCACTTATCAAGGCCTGGATATCACTCGAGGATACGGGTTAATGAATGCAAATGGTCAAGAGGGACATGTCAGCCATCGTTAGTATTGGTAAATTGGATTACTTAAGGGATGTCTCATCAAGAATTTGTCCACGTTGGACTTGAAGACAACCATATTTTATTCAGTTGGAAAGCAGAAAAAAGTTCCGCAGGCGTGAAGTTCTAAGAACGAAGCTTTGTTCATGGAATCTACGTTTAGGTTTTGGTACAGATAAAGAGTGGGGGAAATTATTGATAGTGGTACAGATAGACAAGTGTTTTTCGTGAAAGTCTTGGCAGTGTTCTCAATGCATTTGCTTCAATTTTTGTTGTCTGTGAATGTTAAGTCGACCAGTTTGATGAATGAAGTATTTCGTTCACTCTTTTAAACCAATTGTCGCTGTATTTTTTTTTACTTATTTTCGGTTACATTTTAAAGTTTTTTTTCTGTCATTACCGTTGTACGTCAAATATATTCTTTAATCATATTGTATTTACATGTAATGAGTCTCTTTTTTATCCGATGACTTGAATCGTTTTCTTTTACAACGTCCTCCTCTATATTATACCGCACTCTTTGTCCGTGTCTAATTCCTACCTAGTTTTGCAACCCAATATTTCATTTTATAAATCATCACTTTTCTTTTTTATAAATAATCACATTTCTTTTTTTATAAATCATCACATTTCTTTTTTATAAATCATCACATTTCTTTTTTTATAAATCATCACATTTTTTATAAATCATCACATTTTTTATAAATCATCACATTTTTTATAAATCATCACATTTCTTTTTTTAAGGCATCACATTTCTTTTTTTATAAATCATCACATTTCTTTTTTTATAAATCATCACATTTCTTTTTTATAAATCATCACATTTTTTATAAATCATCACATTTCGCTTTTTATAAATCATCACATTTCTTTTTTTATAAATCATCACATTTCTTTTTTTTATAAATCACCACATTTCTTTTTTTTATAAATCATCACATTTCTTTTTTTATAAATCACCACATTTCTTTTTTTATAAATCACCACATTTTTTTTATAAATCATCACATTTCTTTTTTTATAAATACTCACATTTCTTTTTTTATAAATCATCACATTTTTTATAAATCATCACATTTCTTTTTTTATAAATCATCACATTTCTTTTTTTATAAATCATCACATTTCTTTTTTTATAAATAATCACATTTCTTTTTTTATAAATCACCACATTTCTTTTTTTATAAATCACCACATTTCTTTTTTTATAAATCATCACATTTCTTTTTTTATAAATCATCACATTTCTTTTTTTATAAATCATCACATTTCTTTTTTTTATAAATCATCACATTTCTTTTTTTATTAATCATCACATTTTTTTATAAATCATCACATTTCTTTTTTTATAAATCATCACATTTCTTTTTTATAAATCATCACATTTCTTTTTTTTATAAATCATCACATTTTTTATAAATCATCACATTTTTTTATAAATCATCACATTTCTTTTTTTATAAATCATCACATTTTTTATAAATCATCACATTTTTTATAAATCATCACATTTTTTATAAATAATCACATTTCTTTTTTTAAGTCATCACATTTCTTTTTTTATAAATAATCACATTTCTTTTTTTATAAATCATCACATTTCTTTTTTAAAAATCATCACATTTTTTTATAAATCATCACATTTCGCTTTTTATAAATCATCACATTTCTTTTTTTATAAATCATCACATTTCTTTTTTTATAAATCACCACATTTTTTTAATAAATCATCACATTTCTTTTTTTATAAATCACCACATTTTTTTTTTATAAATCACCACATTTTTTTTAAAAATCATCGCATTTCTTTTTTTATAAATCATCACATTTCTTTTTTTATAAATCATCACATTTCTTTTTTTATAAATCATCACATTTCTTTTTTTATAAATCATCACTTTTTTTATATAAATCATCACATTCTTTTTTTATAAATCACCACATTACTTTTTTTATAAATCACCACATTTCTTTTTTATAAATCATCACATTTCTTTTTTTATAAATCATCACATATCTTTTTTTATAAATCATCACATTTCTTTTTTATAAATCATCACATTTTTTTTTTTATAAATCATCACATTTTTTTATAAATTATCACATTTCTTTTTTTAAGTCATCACATTTCTTTTTTTATGAATCATCACATTTCTTTTTTTATAAATCATCACATTTCTTATTTATAAATCATCACATTTCTTTTTTTATAAATCATCACATTTCTTTTTTTATAAATCACCACATTTTTTTTATAAATCATCACATTTCTTTTTTTTATAAATCATCACATTTCTTTTTTTATAAATCATCACATTTTTTATAAATCATCACATTTCCTTTTTTATAAATCATCACATTTCTTTTTTTATAAATCATCACATTTCTTTTTTTATAAATCATCACATTTCTGTTTTTATAAATCACCACATTTCTTTTTTATAAATCACCACATTTCTTTTTTTATAAATCATCACATTCCTTTTTCATAAATCATCACATTTCTTTTTTTATAAATCATCACATTTCTTTTTTTTATAAATCATCACATTTCTTTTTTTTATAAATCATCACATTTTTTTATAAATCATCACATTTCTTTTTTTATAAATAATCACATTTTTTATAAATCATCACATTTTTTTATAAATCATCACATTTCTTTTTTATAAATCATCACATTTTTTATAAATCATCACATTTTTATAAATCATCACATTTTTTATAAATCATCACATTTCTTTTTTTAAGTCATCACATTTCTTTTTTTATAAATCATCACATTTCTTTTTTTATAAATCATCACATTTCTTTTTTATAAATCATCACATTTTTTTATAAATCATCACATTTCGCTTTTTATAAATCATCACATTTCTTTTTTTATAAATCATCACATTTTTTTTTTTATAAATCACCACATTTTTTTTTATAAATCATCACATTTCTTTTTTTATAAATCACCACATTTTTTTATAAATCATCACATTTCTTTTTTTATAAATCATCACATTTCTTTTTTATAAATCATCACATTTCTTTTTTTATAAATCATCACATTTCTTTTTTTATAAATCACCACATTTTTTTTATAAATCATCACATTTCTTTTTTTTATAAATCATCACATTTCTTTTTTTATAAATCATCACATTTTTTATAAATCATCACATTTCCTTTTTTATAAATCATCACATTTCTTTTTTTATAAATCATCACATTTCTTTTTTTATAAATCATCACATTTCTTTTTTTATAAATCACCACATTTCTTTTTTATAAATCACCACATTTCTTTTTTTTATAAATCATCACATTTCTTTTTTTTATAAATCATCACATTTCTTTTTTTATAAATCATCACATTTCTTTTTTTTATAAATCATCACATAGTTTTTTTTATAAATCATCACATTTTTTTCTAAATCATCACATTTCCTTTTTTATAAATCATCACATTTCTTTTTTATAAATCATCACTTTTCTTTTTTTTTATAAATCATCACATTTTTTATAAATCATCACATTTTTTTATAAATCATCACATTTCTTTTTTATAATCATCACATTTTTTATAAATCATCACATTTTTATAAATCATCACATTTTTTATAAATCATCACATTTCTTTTTTTAAGTCATCACATTTCTTTTTTTATAAATCATCACATTTCTTTTTTTATAAATCATCACATTTCTTTTTTATAAATCATCACATTTTTTATAAATCATCACATTTCGCTTTTTATAAATCATCACATTTCTTTTTTTATAAATCATCACATTTCTTTTTTTTATAAATCACCACATTTTTTTGTATAAATCATCACATTTCTTTTTTTATAAATCACCACATTTTTTTATAAATCATCACATTTCTTTTTTTATAAATCATCACATATCTTTTTTTATAAATCATCACATTTCTTTTTTTATAAATCATCACATTTCTTTTTTTATAAATCATCACATTTCTTTTTTTATAAATCATCACATTTCTTTTTTTATAAATCACCACATTTCTTTTTTTATAAATCACCACATTTCTTTTTTATAAATCATCACATTTCTTTTTTTATAAATCATCACATTTCTTTTTTTATAAATAATCACATTTCTTTTTTATAAATCATCACATTTCTTTTTTTATAAATCATCACATTTTTTATAAATCATCACATTTCTTTTTTTAAAAATCATCACATTTCTTTTTTTATAAATCATCACATTTCTTTTTTTATAAATCATCATATTTCTTTTTTGAATAAATCATCACATTTCTTTTTTTATAAATCACCACATTTCTTTTCTTATAAATCACCACATTTCTTTTTTATAAATCATCACATTTCTTTTTTTATAAATCATCACATTTCTTTTTTTAAAAATCATCACATTTCTTTTTTTATAAATCATCACATTTCTTTTTTTATAAATCATCACATTTTTTATAAATCATCACATTTCTTTTTTTATAAATCATCACATTTCTTTTTTATAAATCATCACATTTCTTTTTTTATAAATCATCACATTTCTTTTTTTATAAATCATCACATTTCATTTTTTATAAATCACCACATTTCTTTTTTTTATAAATCATCACATTTCTGTTTATCATCCAATGTTGTTTTACATTTCGTCTATCACATCTTTCATGTTATATTTATCATTTCTAATCGTCAATTTCGTTTTTAAATGCATATGCTTATTTTTTCTCCTCCGTAATTTCCTGTTTCTCATTAGTTTACTTCTCTCTTTTTTTACAGATTAATGGCAGTATAGTAAGATTGATTGGATACTGCCGTGGACTGACGACTCATCGACTCGTGTTCGAATCCTATCTTAGCTATAAGTACCAGTTTAATCGTAGCTGTTAGTAACACTTACGTGATTCGTCCGGTAGGTAGTCATTCTAGAAAGTAATTAATGTAATCAATGCCAAGAACAAAATTAATCGGATATTATAACTTACCGATTCATAAGAAAAATGTACGTATTTTTATATCTTTTAATTACTAAAGAACTATTCCATCTCTCTTTGAATACGTTATCTTAGTCATATTCTTACATTTAAATTAGTCCGAATGTTCCCATGTCAATACCTGTTTAAAAGTAGATATTTAAATAGATTTCAGTAGATAACTATTGATATAATTAATTCTTAAATCAGCCATAAAATTATATTCTAATATACATGGTGTGACATAAGTTACTATATTATTTTATTTCAACATCGTAAATATTTCATTGAAGAAATGTAACACTGCAATAGAGAAAATAACAAATAGCCACTTATCAAGACCCAGGTGTAAAGTAAATGATGAGACAAGATCATTCACGATTGAACTTGGTTACATTATTGGTTCTTTATTATTTCTTATTTATTGACTATCTAATCTAAATATATGATTTAATAGGAATTTAGTTACATTGACTTGAAGACGATCATGTTATAATCAACCTGAAAATTTTTGTGTGCTCTAAATAAAGCGAACTACAATTTTCAGACACTGGGCGAGATCCTTTAGTTCACCATTTTGCTTTAAGCAATGACTGTTCGCATTTGTTCTTTGTGTTCAACAATGTTATAAATAGATGCAACTTTCTAATGACACATGAAACGGAAGAAATAATAATATGTGACTATATTTATGCTTCCATCTTTAAATGATTAACTATCATTGTTTAGATATTCATATTTTCTGTCCAATTATTAAATTAATCTACAGAATATTTGAAAAGGAAAAATACTTCAACAGGTCATCACACTAAAGAATAATTATAGCACGCATATAATCAGAAATAAACGCAAAACATGCATTGTACACAATACAAATAGATGATAATTCTATTTACAAAGTGATAATAATTTAAACCTCATGACAAACATTATAAAAGGAAAGAGAAAAGAATTTAATGAAGATACCGTTAACACGCATATAGCTCATACGCAGCTATGACAGTATACGCACATCGATAGATAGAGAGCTGTAGAGAGAAATAGCATTTATATTATGATACGTAAAATGTTGATTTTATACAAATCTAATGTAATCACAAATTCAAATATTGCTGAACAGAACCCATTTGGTGCATCGAGAGTATAGTTCAAAGGGTCTACTGTTTGTTTTTATTGTTGCTATTAAATGACATTCAAACATTTATACGTGAGGCTACCAGTCAGACATTTTTTTCAGAAGAAAACGGGGTTTTGTATTCAGAACCAAACAGTTATTAAACTGAATTTATTTTGTGAAAACAATTTTTGTTTTTAATTTTGCATTTGACTGAATGATTTTATTTTATATTCCGATTTTGTTCTGTTTTTTTCTGTTTTTTTTTGCCAAATTTAGTGATTTAGCTACAGAAACCAATATGCGAATTAGGCATTTTTCGAGGGCAAATAAACAAATCATAGAACAACTTTGATGTAGCAATGAATGTATATAATAGCACATATGTGAGTGATTTTGTCAACTTTTCTCTATAGGGGACTCTCACAAAACAAAATCCCCGATTTTGTTTGGCCTTTTAGAGACGATGGCTTATGCCTTTCAAGCGATTGCAACAGAAACATTTTAGCTAATTATTTAAAGAACTTAACTTTTTTTTATTTTTTTTTATTTAGGTTAAACTTCTGTCTTCTATAGTAGAAAGAAAGGTAGTCCTAGCTCTTCTATATTCTTGCATAGGCTATTCGTTATCGAGTAGAGTTCTACTGACCATAAAAACGGCTCGCGTGTGACTAAGTGTTAGAGACCATTTTTACGCATATGTAATTGAAATGCATTAAATAAATACATTTAAAGAGAAGGTATACACAGTTGGTAAAAGCAAAAAGAGAAATAAATAAACAAAGTGAATAAATAAATAAAAAATAAATAGAAGAAAAGATATGCCTGAGCGGTTAGATTGGGTTGACCTTCTTCTAAAGGGTTGAGGGTACCGGATTGACAGTTCCTGGCTGCTGTTCCCGACTGGTAGTACAGGGGCCCTAACTCTTTGGTAGCGCTTAGAGCGGCTGCTCCATCAACAGTTGAATAATATCGGGTTGTTTGCAGTGCCATGACGCGCATGGAAAGGGACCCTGCACTCATCCCCGGTGGGCTTTCCTGAGGCCACAATCCTAATTGGAGAAAGGTCGGCTGATGGTCTACTTGTGATGCATGTCTGAAGCTCCGCATAACCTCTTGTTTAGCTCCCCCTTACCGAAACTCTTAAAAATAAATATGACGACAGTACAATCTAAAAATAAGCTTAAACCAGGATTAGGGACAAACAAATCCAACTTGCCTCCTCCCTTGAGGCTCTCATTCACAAATATCCGTGGGCTTAGAACTAACTTAGCTGATGTTGAAGCATTTCTCTTAACAAATACCCCGGATATCTTAGCACTAAGTGAGACTAACCTACACTCCTCCATTCCCTCTAACCACTTTAACATGCCTGGATATCTCCCACTCTGCCGTAAGGACTCTGACAGACATATGCACGGACTTGGAGTTTACATTCGTAATACCCTTCCCTTGACTAGAGAAACAAACCTAGAAACAGATGATCAAGCCTTTATGTGCTTTAGACTAAACGTGCAACACAGTATTAGCTACTATTATTTTCTCTACCGCTCTCCCTCGAGTCAGGACTGCTCCATAATAAACAAAGTATCTGACAGCATAGACACGGCACTCTCCCTCGACACTAGCGCACAAATACATGTGTTTGGTGACTTTAATGTCCACCACAAAAACTGGCTTGGATTCTCTACTCACACAGATGCAGCGGGCAGCACAACCCATAACTTCGCTATATCTCACTCCCTATCACAAATTGTTACGTTTCCAACCCGTTTCCCTGACCAGGAAGAACAACACGCATGACTTCTAGATCTGTTTTTGACCACAGTTCCCGATGACTGCATAGCGAAGGCCCACAGCCCACTCGGGAACGCTGACCATGCAGTGATAATGGTTGAAATCGCCCTAAACTCTAGACCCAAAACTGAAGAGCCAGTGCTCAAAACAACGAGATATTATAATAAGGCTGACTGGGAAGCCATCAGGGAACTAATTAGAGATGCTCCATGGAAAAATATTTTCTCTCTCCCTGCTGAACAATGTGCAAACGAGACCACTGACTGGTTCAAAACTGCAATCGAAGCGCATGTTCCCATGCGGAAATTTTATAGTAAGCCCCACTCTCCCCAATGGTTTACGTCGACTTGTGCAACTGCCATTACTCAAAAGCAGCATGCATACCGTAGGTATAACCGACATAAGTCCAGTTCAAACAGACTGAAGTATATAGAAGCTAGAAATAACGTTAAGAAAGAAATAGCGACAGCTAAGAGAGAATTTACGGAAACCACTAAAAAGCGCATCGAAGCACAAAAACTAGGAACTCGAGACTTCTGGAAAATCTACAACAGTGTAGTAAATAATGGGCAATCAACAATTCCCCCACTAACCAACAATCACGAGGTTGTCTCCTCAGCAACCGACAAGGCTAACATGCTTGCCAGTCGGTTTGCCTCAAACTCCACAGTGGACCCTTCCAACCACCCCCTACCTGACTTTCCTATGCGGACAGACGCCACACTAGACGATCTGAAAACCACCCCTGCTCAGGTGCATGCTATCATAAAAAACCTTGACACCTCAAAAGCATGTGGACCTGATCTTATCCCAGCTGTGCTATTAAAAAAGTGCTCAGCCGAAGTAGCTCCAGTTCTCTCCAAACTCTACAACAAATGTCTTAATGAAGCTTGCTTTCCTGGCTGTTGGAAAACTGCTTCTGTTGTACCAGTATTCAAGAATTCTGGCGAAAGGACAGACCCATCAAATTATCGCCCCATTAGCCTCCTCCCACTTTTTGCCAAAATATTTGAGACCATAATTAACCATGCTCTAGTCCATCATCTTACAGATGCTAAACTACTGACTGACAAACAATATGGATTTAGACAAGCCCGTTCCACAGCAGACATCCTCACCGTGATCTCTGAACGTATATACCAATCACTGGACAAAGCGGGGGAAGGCAGAGCGGTAGCTCTAGATATATCTAAGGCTTTTGACAGGGTATGGCATGAGGGTCTCCTCAGTAAAATCAGATCATACGGTATCACTGGTAGAATACTAAACATAATTAAATCCTTCTTAGATAAGAGAAAAATCCAGGTAGTCCTCGACGGTCGCACATCTAAACAATATGATATAAATGCGGGAGTGCCCCAGGGTTCTATTCTTGGACCTCTATTGTTCCTGATATTCATAAATGACCTCCCCGACAACATTGCCTCTGAGATGGGTATATATGCTGATGACACTACACTCTATGGCAGACACGACAGGAAGACGAATGAACACATTTCTAAAGAAATGGCAGAAACACTAGAGGAAGACCTCCAATCTGTAGTGGAATGGGGACAAAAGTGGTTGGTCGCGTTCAATGCTGCCAAGACTAAACTAGTTTCATTCAATAATTACAAGAAACCCTCTCTACCACCAATAGCAATGGCCAACGACTCTTTATCTGAGAGTCCATCTTTCAAACTCCTTGGCCTAACGTTCACAGGAAACATGAGTTGGAACAATTACATTGAAGGCATTGCCAGGGCCGCTGCAAGAAAGGTAGGCTCTCTCTACCGTGCTAGAAAACTACTAACACCCGAAAGTATCCTGTACCTCTATAAGGCCACCATTCGCCCATGTATGGAGTATTGCTGCCACATCTGGGCTGGTGCATCTGCTACTAGTCTCTCGCTCCTTGACAAGGTTCAAAAGAGAGTCGCAAACCTGATAGGCCCTGAACTGGCATCTAAGCTTCAGCCTCTGTCCCATCGACGAAATGTTGCATCCCTCTGCCTTTTCTACAAGTATTTTAGTGGTGAATGCTCTGATGAACTGCAATCACTTGTGCCCCCACGACGCGAGCACCCTCGACAAACCCGACAGGCTACTAGATCCCACCCCCACACTGTAGAGGTCCCTAGATGTAAAAGATCTTTTTACTCCAATAGTTTCTTCCCCAGAACCGCAAGACTCTGGAATTCCATTCCAGGTCCCTGCTTCCCCAACAGTACTGACGTGCAGAAGTTCAAGTGTAACGTGAACCGACACCTTGCTGCCCAAATCCCTACATAGTACCCCAGTAGTTATTGCCCCTGATAGTAGCCCCCTACACCAAAGTGGCAATTTGCCTTGTTTGGGGTGAAAATGTAATAAAAAAAAAAAAAAAAACATTTCAGTAAACAAGTTTATAATAAACATCAATCTGAATAAGCTAACTTCGACCTTGTTACTGAGCAACATAAAACTTTACAAAACCCTAATTAGAACCTAAACCACATAGATAAATTATTCTGCCATATTCATATAGTCTTCAAAAATGCTGTCGCTAATGAAAGTAAGAGTCTCAAGCCACTGATTAAATTGTGTATCTTTGGAACAACCAGTACTATATTACAAAGAGGAACTCCGCAAAGGCGGGTTCACAGAGAACATATTATATTTGCTCATTCATAATGAAACAGATAAAACCAACCTAAATAGGAAACGAAATATTATCTGGTTTTTGCACCCTTTCTCCCGCAACAAAAAAAATCTATTAGGCCGCAGTTTTCTTTAGTTATTAGACAAAATATAGTACACGATTGTTTTTGATAAAAACATAATTGAAATTACCTATTCTACTACATCACCAACGACGACTATTACCGTATTACAGCTCCGAGGACAAGTGAAAGCACGGGCTGCTTTTGCAGGCCAAAGGAAAAACACTTCCAAAAGAGGAATGCCTAGGTGAATTCCTTTATACATTAGGCGATTATCACACGCCAATCAAGTATCAGAATGGCAGGTACAATTTCTGTTGGCCTGCTATTACACTATAGCCAGGATGTTTATGATTTATTAGTTGTTTGAAGTTGTTAAAGTTAGAATGAATATTTCTTAAAAGATTCTTAATTTTTAAATTTTATTTAAGAATATGTATACATTTTATTATTTTTATTATAGTTTATTATTTTGTCTAACATAATATTATTAGTAATTTGACTAGGATAATATCTCGGGTTTATATTTTTAAATTAGATTCTTATAATTTATAATTTGCTCTAAATTTAACATAAATATACTTACTTATAAATGTATTAATAGATATATCTTTACTTTAATTGTATATAGTCCTCATAACATATATTATTGCTTTCCTCTTCGAAATGTATAACTTGTATTAAAAAGATGTCTCCATTTTACTATAATTTTATAAAAAGATTTTGTCTATTGCTGCTATTGAGTGGCGACACTAGAACCGATAAACAATTTAAAAAAATTACAATTTTGGGGATTGCGGCCTTGGATTTGAAAATTTTAAATCTTTAATATTTTTCAATTTATTATATTTTTAATGATTTAAATTATAAATTTAACATATTTTCACCGTTGTATTCAGATTTTCACTATAGTCTTTTTTCAGAAGTCAATCTTTATTTTATTTTCTAACCGCTTAATCCCGTAGAGCCTGTGGTTAAAATCAAAGAACGGTCAGGAACATGGCTTGCTAATTTTATCTATTGAAGACATAAAGCAATAAATAGATTCCATTTGAAAAATTATATCCTAACAATTTATAATATGAACCAAGATGGTCGCCGTAACAAACACACGATGTTGAATCGTCAATGAATTTTGTTTCTTTTTTTTTGGCATTATATTGTAATGCCTCTAAAGCAAAGATTTTCTTTTTTTTCTGGGGAGTACATACGGGAAAAACTTCGATATTAACATAATGCAAACCGAAGAATTATGAAACAGATCTGTAAAAGATGTACCGAAATATTAACATGCTGGAACAGCTGTTTTGCATGAGAAATAAGTATTCGGATCTCGGAATATATCGATAGTTTTATATATATAGAAATGTATATATATATATATACACACATATATATATATACACACATATACATATATACACATATATACACACACATATATATGTATATATATAAAATTTGTACGTGATTACGAAAAATAATCTCATAAGGGACAATCTAATTTTGTATTTTTCCTGTATGACTTATATCAACGCCGTACGAAATATATATATAAGATCGATTATCACACTGATTTAGAACTTTCATATATCAACTATTAAATAAATAATATATTTCAAACATTCTCAAAAGATTTCAGAATATTTACATAGTTTGTAAAAAAAAAAATAAAACAGAACATATTTTTGAATTTCCGTTTTGGTTCTCTAAGAGATATTGAAAAGATCTTAAACATATTGAATATTCAACGAGTAACGTATATATATATATATATATATATATATATATATATATATATATATATATATATATATATATATATGCCTATAAAGTGTAGGTTTGTCTCGCTCTGACATTGATATTCATAGTCTACTTTTTGATTTTAATATTATTAAAAAGATACGTATTAATACAGTCAGCAATGAATATGAAGGCCACTTCATGAAGGTTAACAGATTTGTAGATCCCGTTTTAAAATGAGCAATAATTAATTACTTATTCTTTTTTATAGTTTCTTATTAGATGATCATGAAATTTATACGTGTAATTCTATTTATGCATAGTTTCTTCATTCTAGATAATTGCGTAGAATTTAAGATGAAAGCGTTCTAGCACATCGAAACATATATTTATATATAAATATATGTATGTATGTATATATATATATATATATATATATATATATATATATATATATATATATATATATATTAAGTGACCATGTTAATGCGTATGCGAAGTCTTGATAAACTCCTCTCTTAATATTAGGTGGGTATACTTAAAATTTCATATATAGGATATAATTTTGATTTGGTTTTAAACGTGGCAAAATAGCTAAAGGGGTAAAAATTGAAAAAAGAAGACTTTCGCCTTGCCTAAGTCGACTACACCAGTTTCTTTCTTCGCATTCGCTAAGTAAAATTTGTAGGGTTTAACAACGTTATTTATTTCAATTTTTGAACACGTATTGATTTACGTCATACGCTTAGAGATAAGACTGTAGGGCTCTATGTTTCAGTTTCGATTCTAGCAGACGACACATGGGTTCTATTTTTCTTTTAAAATCACTACTATACATTAGGTACAATATAATAATCGGTAAAAAGTTACCATATAATAATAAATACGACATTGTCATTAATTAAAATAGGATTTTCAGTTAGACTGTATTCTCGTCGGTACGTACGTTGATTTATTTGGAAGATTATGTGTGAGTTCGTCAACATTATTGTCATGTGCTACAGAAATAGGAGTCTAAAACAAACTTTATTTTAAAAAAATCCAAGCGTCTTTAACTCATTTTCAGTTGGACTGTATTCTCGTCGGTTCGTACGTTGATTTATTTGGAAAATTATGTGTGAGTTTGTCAACATTGTTGTCATGTGCTGCAGAAGTAGGAGTCTAAAACAAACTTTATTAAAAAGTCCAAGCGTATTTAAATAATTTTCAGTTGGACTGTATTCTCGTTGGTTCGTACGTTGATTTATTTGGAAAATTATGTGTGAGTTTGTCAACATTATTGTCATGTGCTGCAGAAATAGGAGTCTAAAACAAATTTATTTTAAAAAAATCCAAGCGTCTTTAAATAATTTGCAGTTGGACTGTATTCTCGTTGGTTCGTACGTTGATGTATTTGGAAAACCATGTGTGAGTTTGTCAACATTATTGTCATGTGCTGCAGAAGTAGGAGTCTAAAACAAACTTTATTAAAAAAAAAATCCAAGCGTCTTTAAATCATTTTCAGTTGGACTGTATTTTCGTCGGTTCGTACGTTGATTTATTTGGAAAATTATGTGTGAGTTTGTCAACATTGTTGTCATGTGCTGCAGAAGTATTAGTCTATATTTTTAAAAAATCCAGCAGGAAACAAAAGGGACAAAAACGGTCCAGTTGCTGATCACTTACTATTTATGACTTTTGGAATGTTTATTGATGTATATTTTGCATGTATATGTGTGTACGTATGTATATGCGTATGTGTGTATATGCGTATAGTGTGCATCTACGTGATTATGTTTGTATGTGTGTGCACATCTATAGGTATGTTGGTGTACATCTGTATGTACGGATGCGGAGAGGGTTCCTGTAAGCCGTGGTGAAGGAAACCCCTCTAGGAGAAGCAAATATCTGAGTTAAAAAACATAAAGTGGGAGACCAGTACCCGCATTAAACTGGTCTGCAGTTTGACTTGTTGCTGTCTATCTTGCCCTTGCTTGTTGCTGGATGTCAACATTTTGAACCGAGAGAGATTTAGCTGTCGTACAAAGCTAAAACTCTGTAACACCATCAGGTATAGATACTCCCTCAGGCATTTGTCTATAAAAATATGGTCCTATTGCGATGGAAAAGTTGTGACGCGTGTGGGTCTGAAATGCTGGAAGCATGTAAGAATTGATCTGCCATCATTATATGTATATATTATATATGTATGTATAGGTGTATATATGTTTATGTACATGTGTATGTATATGTGTGTATATCTATGTGTATATGTATGTATATATGTATGTGTACATATGTTTGTGTGTGTATGTATGTGTATATATGTTTGTGTGTGTATGTATGTGTATATGCATGTGTGTGCATGTGTATATATGCGTGTGTATGTATATTTATACATGTGTGTATGTATGTAGATATATGCATGTGTATCTATGCATATATGTATGTATGTATGTGCATGTATGTATATGTGTATGAGTGCATATTTATGTACGTGTATGTACATGTAGGTAAGTGTATGGATATATATATGTGCATATGTGTACGTATGTTTATATGTATGTATGTATATGTGTGTATGTATTTGTATATGTGTATGTATGTATATATGTATGTATGCATGTGTGACTGTATACGTATGTATGTGTATTAGTCATTGTGTATGTATATATGTGTGTATGTTTACAGATATGTATGTGTGTATGTGTATATATGTATATTTGCGTTTATATATATATATATGTATGTATGCCAATGACCGTCTTGTGTATGTGTATGTATGTATAAGTATGTGTATGTATGCGTATATGTAATGTGTATGTATATATGCATATATGTGGGTTATATGTATGTATGTGTATGCATGTGTATATATGTGTGTATGCGTGATTGTATGTATATGTATGCATACCAGTGACCGTCTTCAGTGTCATGTCTGCTTGTGCGTGTGAATTTTGCCGGCAGGACTAAAGTCATTTTCAGCTCAAGGACCTTCCGTACCCGAGGGAGTGGTACTCGTCTGACAAGACATTGCAATCATATATATATATATATATATATATATATATATATATATATATATATATATATATATATATATACACGTTACATATTCACGGAAGATCACCGAAGTTACGCACGTAAATCTGTTCAGTACTAAAATGGGAGCCCACTTTGGAATTCTAGGTGATGTATATGCTCTCTGCTTCACTCGGTATTGCTTCCAGTCGTCCCGGACTTTTTCTTTTAACTAGACTCAAGCGATGTCGGATTTGGAGAGGTGTGATAATGGAGTGTGCAACTCTTACCTCACAATTACACAGGCAGATACCTTTACAGGGGGCATCCATTTTATTTGAGATATAACGGAGGCGTTAATGATAATTGAGAATATGTATATATATATATATATATATATATATATATATATATATATATATATATATATATATATATATATAAGTATAAATGTATTTGGCTAACATTTTTTCTCTTATGCATGTTTCGTTAAACATTAAGTATAATTCTTGTTTGTTTGTGATCAGTTTTTTTTTCATTTGGCAAGCTAATGTTCAAACGTTCTGTCTAGTATAAAAAAGTATCATAGTCGCCAAAATGTTCAACTTTCATGAGTCGTTTTCAGATGAGTGATGAATTAAAAATGTGTTCAGCGAATATATTGAAAAAGTCGATTAAAATCGTTTAAAATGCTTAAAACCACTTAAGCGTGCCTTCCTCCTCTTCACATTGAGTATTTGTTTATGCGAATCAGTAGAGTTTTGATGATTGGAGGCGCAGTTTACAATATGAGACGGTTAAAATAGCGGTGTTTTAATGATTCTGTCTCTAAATCTATTGTTGAGGTTGCCATGTTCCGTTTGGCTCAGTAAATTAGATTGTCACTATTGCCATTATATACGTATAGGGATATTCATTTTTAAAATTGCACTGTATTAAATTTCAACCACTTTTCTATTTAACACAGATTCAAGCAACTTACTCATGATGCACATGATTTATTTATCTGTGCTGAAACGGAGATGACCGATCACCTGAACTTGTAAAGACAAGGCATACTTATGAGGTTTTCAAGTGTGTCGTGAATAAGACATTCTTATTAAGACAAGCTTAAGCAGTTTTGTAAATGTTAGGGCTACTTCTGGTTGAAGCTTATTCAGGACTATAATTAGAATGCCGACAGGGCTGCTAGCTTTATTGGAACCAAAGTTTTGCATTAGCTTGGAAAAATTACGCACATATTTCGCATAACCTGTTTATAGATACAGGAGAAAATACAGAGGAGTGCTGACTTTGATTGCATAGGGTATAATTAGCTGCAAAAGTATTTGAAAAGAGTCTAGCTTTGTCTGATGCTGACAAGATTACCACGGTCTATTGATAGTGGTCGGGATAGTGCGCACGCTTATATTCAGGATCCTGTTTGTTATTTGCAAAAACTGGTGGGAACCAAGCCGCTGCCCAGCTATTTTGGATTTGATGGGCTGAGCATACAAATCCTTCGCGTTCTTTATTACTCTTTTCTAGTAGTTGCTCGTGGTCCTGAACTTGGCTTTAGTCTCACTACATCTATTACGTTTGAAGCAATGGAAAAAGTGATTTCTGTGGGAAATTGCAGCAGTACATTTTGAAGAGAACCATAGCTGGCTGTTAGGTTTTTGCTGGAATTTTTTTTTTAATGTGTGAAGCGGTCTATACCTACAATTAACCATTCCGTCAGGTTTGATGCTATAGAGGACACGTTCTTTTTAAACATGGAACGCTGAGATAGATCCGATATAATTGTACGAAAGCTATTTCCGTCAACCATAGCGTATCTCTATACTGTGCGATGGAGAGGTACGCGTGAGGATTTATTACATTTTGTTTTTATCTTAACTGAGACAACTAAGCTGTTGGTAGATCCCAGTGGAGACAAAACGGAAGATGAACATAGCTCAGGGCAAGTGGTGAGAAAAATGTATAGGAGACTTTCATACTGATCGTCAGTGTCAGACACATGAGTGTGATTTTAAACAATCTGAGTAAGGGTATAAGCAATTGAAAAATCGTGACTTAATCTCCTCTCATTATTTGTTTTGTTTGAGTGGGCTAACCATTCCACATTGTGAACATTGAAGTCTCCACAGACGTTAATGTAAGCCGAAGGATGAGCAGAGAGAATGCGGTATTTTCTCAGATATGATCTGGAAAATAGTAACTCCGCTGTTCTGGGGCAAATATAAACGCAATGGTGTAATTTATTGTCTACTCTAGAGATATTCTTACCACATTGTTAATAAGCTCTTATGTAGACACATATCCCATGCCTATAACGATTTTGGTGATAATATTTTTATGTTAAGTGAGAGTATCCTTTGATTAGGAACTGCTCTTGAGAAATAATCGGTTCACTGCCAGTTTCACAGAGGAATAATAGGTCTGGTTTGATCTCCTGTCCTGTAATTTGGTTTAAACCTCTTGAAAGTTGGAACGTAGACCCCTGATGTTGGAGAAGTAATAAGTATTCTACTTAATACAAGTTCAGTTTACATATTTGGAGAAAAGTATGGCGATATCTTACACATACTCACTAACTGAAAAGAAAGAAAGAACTAAGTTGGCAAAGTTTACGTATGTAATTCTCGCGGAACGTTCGCTGTTTTCCTCGAGTCATTCCTGACATGATTTGAATGGAAATTGCTCGATTAAGTTCTGCGTTCAAAATAATTTAAAGAATAAAGAATGAACAAAAAACGTCGCAACGTGCCATTGTTCGTTGAGTGTGACTCTAATGTGTCGTTTTTATAGATAGGAGGTGCTGAGTAGAATAGAATTCGCAGGTCGTTTTTTTTTTTTGCTATATTTTTAATTACCATGCGAGTAAAATTGGTAAATAAAATGAAATAAGAAAAGATACAAATGAAAAAGTGAAATCAACATAATCAATATCAACATTTACATCTAATAAAGAAAACTTTGTGACATATTTCCATTATATGGAGGTTAGTTGCGAACGACACTCCATAGTTCCATTATACCATATTTCTTCAAACTGAAAAATAATTATCAGAGTATACTTACGTAGATAGATATGAAAAGTCTTTATTAAATTTCGTACCTATTTCCATTCTATGGAGGCCAGGCGCGAACGCAGACCCCACAATTTTATTATACCCTCCCTATTTAAGTTAAAACATACTTATCAAATTATTATTAAGTACATCTATATCAAAAACACTTGTAACCGTTTTTTTTAATTTTTAAATGTTTTATTTCCATACTTTGTGGACCAGGCGCGTATGCAGACCCCATAATTATAATGAATCATCATTATGCCAGATCAAACATACCCATTTCTCTATCTCGATACACCTTCTATCATTATATGTGATCAGTTGTCTATAATAGTCAACCATATAGGAGCCTTGTGACCAGACACATTCAGCTTATATATATATATATATATATATATATATATATATATATATATATATATATATATATATATATATATATAACAAGGTTTTAGTCATCTGAACGTACCTATATATTTATATATAAATATAGAAAAATCTGTTTCTGTATCAATAAATAAATATGTTATTCACACACACACACACACACACACACACACACATATATATATATATGTGTGTGTGTGTGTATATATATATATGCGTGTGTGTACGCCAGCGCCGAATAACAACGACACCCGCGTGATTTACATTGTTCAGAGAATTTTGTTAAACTCACATCTATTTAAAATGAGCTTGAAAATTATATTTGTCTGCGTGCGTACAACCACAACAGACTATTGGATTTGTAATCTTATTACCGACCGAATGAAAAGAAGCAAAACGAAATGAATCATGTGTTTGTTGTCATAGAATAGAAGAACTTTATTGGACCTCAATTGAATTTCATTTTACTTTCTTTGCATGAAACATTCTCTATTTTAAGATTCCAATATTTTATTTGAATGCCATCTTATTAAGAAAACACGTCCTTTTCTTACATTGAGTTTTGTTATTTATTTATAACAACAGAATTTGATAATCAAACATTTGTTTAGTTCTAGTCGTATTGAAATGTAGTTGGGTTCCATCAGTCCTAATATATATATATATATATATATATATATATATATATATATATATATATATATATATATATATATGTATATACATATATATACATATATATGCATATATATATATGTGTGTGTGTGTGTGTGTAATTATGTATGTATATACACACTAGCTGCATAGACCAGAATTTGTCAGATCGAAACATATTCCCAGGTGGAGTGTTTAGTCACATACTACTTAAGATAAACAGTATATACCCTTAATTGTTATAATTTTAATGGAGTGGCCAACATGATAGAGCTATGGAAAGCATAAATCATAGTCATCGTCAAGGGGAAATAACCAAGCTAGTTTAGTCTCATATTTTCAAGAAAGAAATTTTATTTACGTTTGAAAACGCAATTGATGCCGATAAATAACAATTAAAAATTAAATAAACATAAATTACACTAAAAATAAATTAAATAAATTAACTTTAATTGTATTCTCGAAACGGCAGAATAAAACAATTTTACGAATTAGATTACTACTTGAGTGTAGATTACCTTTTAATAAATCTATCTATCTATATCTCTATAAAAACAGAGATGTGTGTGCCACAGACGATTTCTGATTGGTTAATCCAATAATCACATCTCCTAAAAAAGTATAGTTCTTACGCTCTTAACTTTACCATAAAATATTTTGGTCTTATTTATTGTCCATCTTGGAAGGGTTTAATTTTTTTCTAACTTGCCATTTACAAATTACAAAAATACGAAAATTACAGACATCACAATCCAACCTCCGACTCAACGTCCGCCATTCACACAACAGGAAAGCAAACGCGGGACAGATTGTTAGTACTACTACTACTACTACAAACAATACAGCACGAAAACACGCGCACACACGCACACGTCCACTACCGTCCTTGGCTACGTCACGTTGTTATGGCAACACGATAAATACACAGTAAATTTGATTTTCTTCATTTCTACGCAAATATTACGCAAATATTAATCATATAGAATATCTGTATGAATATAATTACACGTAATAGTTAAATAAAGATGATCATCGTATAAGAGAACCGAAAAAAAAACTAATAGGGGATTTGTATAAAGTTGTATTTTCTTTTTAAATAAATAGAAAAAAGGGGTGTTGATAAGACTATCGATACTTATACAGTTTATTTAGACTGAAGTTCTCCAAAAAAAAATTTCACTTCATTTGATCAAGTAGTTTTGTTCTTACAGCGAAAAACAATTATTTATCACGACGACGTCAACGTGGCCATTTTGGAAATGTACCTAGCAGAATACCTCCATTTTAGGCCAAATTTCGCAATCTAGCCTTTTTTTTTCTCGCCATATTGAGATGCGCACAACACATCTGCAATTTTTTTATGTTTTTTTTTCTTTTCTTTTTTTAAATCTGTAATTTTTTTGCGTTTTTTTTTTTAAATAAGAATACTATTGAATATGCAAAGAAATTGAAGAATGCAAAGAATTGAAGAATTTTTATACGAGATTATTTTCGAAACATGCTTAATTAATTGGACACGCATGGGTCGCATGGATAACTTCGAAACTTCGTTTATTTACTTCTGTTACAAATTAAAAAAAAAAAACACCCCAAAAATGGCATCTGTCTTCGCAAAAAAAAAAAAATCTCATTCTGGTGGGGGTAAAAAAGGGCTAGATTGGCCTAAAATGGACGTATTCTGCTATGTACGGCAGTTACCTGCCCTTGGGGAATTCCTGGGCCTGCAATAACATTTCCAAAATGGCCACGTTGACGTAGCCGTGATAAATCATTGTTTTTCGCTGTAAAAAAAAACTACTTGATCAAATGAAGTGAATTTTTTTTTCGGAGAACTTCAGTCTATAACAGTTACGTACAATAAAAATTTTTTTTCAATATTTCCATTTTTTAATGTCGTCACTAAACTGTATAAGTACCAGACTATCAATACACACAAAAAAATATAGATTTATTTTTGGGTAAAGTTCCCCCGGGTTTTCCTTTCACTTCAGTAAATAATGGTCTTTTGTTATATATATGGCGTACTATTATCCTTATATATATGATGTTTATGTTTATATATATGTATAGGTGATAGTGTCTGTGTGTGTCTGTGTGCATTTCCCTACGCTAAAACTCTGTCAATTTTAAGCCTACAGATTCGAAATTTGATATACAGGGTACTGAGATTTGGGAAAATCGATGTGATAGGTTTTCGACAGAAATTTGGCGATTAAGTGGTCAATATTCAACAATTAGACCTTTGAGAACTCTACCAAACTCCTCCTACAATTTAAGGTCTGAACACGTGATATTTTATATATAGATTCCTTGGACATGGATCTAACTTATTAACTTTACTTGATCCCTAAACAATAAATGTTAAGAGGTCATAATAGGGGTCAAAATTTAAAAAAAATTGACCGTTTTTTCCTCAGCATACACTTCAAAACACCTGGGCAACGCCGGGCACCGATTGCTAGTAATCTATATAGAAATAATGTCATAATAAACGTGTATAAAATTTTGTTTGAGGTATGCAACATAATTTTTTAAACAGTGTACCTCTGTATATATTTTCAAATTGTGAACTACGAAAACATAAATACGAATTTTTCAAACAGTAGGAATAATAAACCTAACTGCACAATATCGTACAACATGACAATGAGAGCAAGAGAGAAATTGAAGATTAATAATGGATTCAATAATAAGAATCAAAGGAATGAAAACAGGGAGAGTAATAATAGCAGTGAAACAGATACTGATGATGTGGGTACTAAGAATAAGAGAAATAGACGCAAGAAACAGGTTTGGTTTAATCCGCTGTTTAGCCAGCATATCCAAAACAATATTCCTAAGGAATTTGACAAAATAATTGATAAAAAATTCCCACCAGAGAATAACTTAAGCAAAATGATATAATATGAGCTCAGTAAAACTATCTTTCCCCACCTCTGCCAACTTAGTCAACACTATAATAAGCTCTAATAACAAGAAAATAAGCAAAATAAGTAATAATAAGTCAGTATCGGATAAACGGGAATTAGAGAGAAACTGTAATTGCAGCATACTCGGCAAATGTCCGTTAGGTGGCAAATGCGTAACATCAGAAATAGTGTACAAATGTGAGATTAAGGCTTATAATATTAAAGAAGGTATATCTTGGAGCCACGGGATGCGTCTTTAAGAAAAGATTCAGAAACCATGTTGTATTCTTCAAAAATGGAGTGAAACAAATAGAAAAGGTGCCATTGACAGAATTATGGTACAAGAATCAACATTAGAAATTTAAATAGGAACACAACTGCATTAGGCGATTGGGTTAGAGAACTTCATAAAAAACAACGATTTCGAATTAAAATGGTCAATAGTAGGTAAGGGTAGGAAGTATAGGCCTGGTTAATCAAACAAAATGCAATCTGTGTTTACTGGAAGACTTCTACATAGTGAATTCTAATAGATTTTTGCTATTACGTCTAAAAAGTAGCTGAGGGAAAAGAAAGGTTCTTGTGAAAAGAAAGGTTCTTGAGTGGAAGTCCAGAGTTCAAATGGAGTTAAATAGCTAATAATGGAGTAAATTAAATGAGATTAACGATTCAAATTTAGCCAGCAAATCTGGAATATAATAGTCTACACTGGTATTACATTAATAGAAATAAAGACAATGGATTGTTGGATAAGAAATTACGATCTATAAAAAAGGTTAACAAAGATTAGCAATATTGTTTTAAAACATGGAACACAATTTTAGGTATATTGATAGTCAGATAGACGAAACGGTTTCTAGATTAATAAAATAGCTTAACAAAGATTAGTAATATAAATTCAACGAAAAGGCTCTGTATTAGTAATTAAAGAATGGAAATTAATTGATGTTGTTTTTAGATCAGTAAAATTTGTAAAATCCTGGCTTATTAACTAATATTCTTGTTCTGAACGTAAACCCTACATGGAGCTAAATAATATATTAATTAGAATACTTATTAACAGGTTGTGTATTATTATTTGAACTTAATTCCTGAATTGATATTATTTGCATTAAAGCCATATAAAACTGCAGAAAATTATGGCTCGTTAGCAAACGTAGGTGAAAATCTTTGGTAATAAAATCAGTTCACGATTAAGATATGCATTATAAACTTATAATTTGAATATGGTAGCCTAGATTTAGTTGGTTTTTGTGTACTTAATAAATAAATCATAAATGCATATTAGGAATTTGCCAAACTTGAAACTCTGTAAAAACATTAAAATATCGAACGTATTAAGTTACCTCCATTTCAGCGTTATAAATGCATATTAAGATTTTTATAATTCAATAAAACCCTTAAAATTTCGAACGTACGGAGTTAACTCCCTTTCAGCTTCCAAAATATCCTGTAATCGTAAATCTTAAGAGGTAGGAACGAAAGAAAAAATAAATAAATTTAGATCCTTAATTTTAAATGAAGAATGAGACTTCACTTTATATAGACTAAACTTTTTTCCTTACGGAATAAAATAAAAACCGGTTTTTGAAATTACATAAATAGGTTAGTGTATATTTTTGTAAATAAACAAAGCAGATCTCAGATACAAAACTAACATAGAATCGAAATAATATAACTGAAGACTTAGTTGACGAGTCACTATTAAAAATAGTTTAAATTAAATACAGAAATAAAGAAATTCAATTTAAGAAATTAGTAAATAGTATTAATAAAACATATTAAGTGAACATAGGCAATTAGTGGTAACGTTGTATTCGATTGATTTTTTTTAAATAGAGATACGAAAATAGGTAAATATATAAATCTTCGAAAAAAAGCTTTGGAAATACGAGATGTAGGTAAAATATTTTCCCATGTTTTTGCACATAAGGAAAATGGACTCCATACTGTTCATTGTTAAATTGTTTTTTATTCAATACATATGACGAAAGGCTGTTTTGGTGAAAATTTACAATTTATAGTATTATACAATTGTAACTAACGATAAAATATATTATTTGTTTCTATCAATCTATTCCTTGGTGTCTTTATTTTGTTGAAACAATATATATATATATATATATATATATATATATATATATATATATATATATATAATCAATTATGTAAATGCAACTTTGTCTCTCTGTGTGTGAAAGTTCGTTCCTTATAGACTTCAGAACGGCTGAACAGATTTTTTTTTAATTTTCAGAACCTTAGTGTATGAGACTGGAAGTGATCTTAGTTAAGTTTTGTCTCAGAATATTCCCGATAATTACAGGTAATCGATTAATTGAACCGTTATTGTTATTTATCTATCATCGGTAAAGCCGTTTTTACATGTCGTAACTTTGCAACAATGATAGAACAATATATATATATATATATATATATATATATATATATATATTTATATATATATATTATATTATATATATACCCACTATCGCATCCATTCCAGTGCCTCGGGAGAGCTCGTCACATACCTCTCCGCAATAAATTATAGCATATATCGTACTGTATAGGGCCCACTGTTGATGTTATAAAACTATTTTTTATGTAAAAGGTCTTGAGTTAAAGTTTAAAATGCAAAAATGATTCAATTGTGCTCTAAACAGAAACATTCGTTTCGAAAGTACCCTTGTCATATCATTAAACCTTAGTGTATATATTGGGCCTTAAAGTTTGTGTCATAATAAAACTCTCAAATGCATTTTATGTTAGCCTTTTTAAGGTGATGAATTTGGTCAAAATGGCTTGTTCCTTTTATCGAATTATTTCGATTATCGATATTTTTCAAAGACATTCGATATTAAACCTTTCTAAGAACACTGACATGGGCATAGATTACTCTCGTGTGAAATTGCAAAAGTCCTCCCAGCCATTTTCGAGATACTAAGGAATTAACTCCCACAGACACATACACTTTTTTTATATAATACCAGTTATATATATATATATATATATATATATATATATATATATATATATAATATATATATAATATATATAATATATATATAATATATATATAGTAATTGTGTCAAATGGCCTATTGATGCATCAAGTGTGGGGTACTGTGTGCTTGTCACCTTCCTCTTCCAGTCCCTACCGCTGGCTAGCCTAGGCAAAAAGGAAGCAGAGTGCGTAAGTCTTCCCTGCCAGTACATAGCCTCTCCATAGGAAAGCTCCATGTAGTGCCTCCCCGTGGCGGCACATGTAAATTCAGTACCTTGCGGACTCAAGCAGAACTACAGGAGACTCGGAGGTGGTCTGCCCCCAGACATGCGGCATGCCAGGCCCATCGTTGTATGGACAAGCCCTGATGCCCATGAACAGGCCCCCAGCTATGGGTAAATAGTACCACTGCCTTGTGGTTATTCGTTGGTTCGATAAAGGCTAAGGGAGTAAACCCTTACAGAAAATCTTGAGTGGAGCCCCACAGGCAGACAAGTGCTGTACTCAGCCTTGCTCTGGTAGCTACTGCAGTCAAGCTGGTGCCGGACGTACTGGTACTTCCATTCCTCTGGGCAACACCAGCAAGACCGAGAGGGGGATTCTGACGATTGGGCAACCCAGTCTCTCCACAGATCTGCCCTGGCCAGCGCGCTGGAGAGAAAACTTCAGCTATGCATCTGTATAGGACTAAACAGGGGAGCGACAGTTACCGGTTATAAGCCTACAGCTCAATTGGCGCCAGGGGTAGGTCCTAACGGTGGGAGAAGTTATTTAATTTCATTGGACAGCTACCGCCCGCCACAAAGCTGAGCAGCCCTCACTCAGTAAGGTGCTATCCCGCCACTGGCCACCTACCCTACTGGGTGCGTAGGGTATAGGATGATTCCAACAAGTGGCCAGTAACCATTGCACCAAACAAAACCAAAAGAAACACAAAGAACCCAACACTCAGGCTAGGGTGCTGGAATGTTCGTACTATGACGATTGGCCTATCTACCGACATACGCAACATCTCCGATATTCGAAAAACTGCCATCATCAACAACGAGCTATCGAGACTCAAAGTAGACATTGCTGCACTCCAAGAAACACGCTTAGCTGACACCGGATGCCTAAAGGAATCGGACTATACCTTCTTCTGGCAAGGAAAACAGGAAGAGGAGGTCCGGGAACACGGTGTTGGTTTCGCAGTCAGAAACTCACTGCTTCAGAACGTACAACTCTCTGATTCAGCTACTGAGCGCCTAATCTCACTACGACTGAACACCACAGATTGAACAATTAATCTATTATGTGTGTACGCCCCAACACTCGCAGCGCCTGACGACATCAAGGAGCACTTCTACACACAGCTGGATAGCACCATCAAGGCATTTCCACAAAATGAAGACCTGATTATACTTGGGGACTTTAATGCACGTGTGGGTGGCGACAACGATGCATGGCCGAGTTGCCTTGGTAACTTTGGAGTGGGCAAATGCAATTGTAACGGCCAGCGCCTTCTAGAACTATGTGCCTACCATGACCTCTGCATTACCAACACATTTTTGCTGCCAGACCGCATCACAGAGTGTCCTGGAGACATCCCAGATCAGGGCGTTGGCACCAGCTCGATCTAATCATTACTAGACGAAGGTACGTCAAACATTTTCTGATGTCTAGAGCCTACCACAGTGCTGATTGTAATACAGATCATTCCCTAATATGCAGTAGAGTCAAACTTCAACCCAAAGATTTCTACCACACTAAACAGGAGGGTGTTGCCCGTATTGATGTTAGCAAGACCACACACTCAGATCGCAATGCGAAATTCAACGAGATGTTAACCTCCACCTTCAAAGGAGATAACACCCGGACTGCATCTGAACAGTGGGAAACACTGAAAAATGCCATCCACTCTACAGCTCTCAAAGTTTTTGGGAGGAGGACAGGTAGCAAACGAAATGACTCTGCTACCCTCAACCCTCTGATTGAGGCAAAGCGTCTGTCCTTGCTCTCATACAAGGCCAACCCATCTCCTACATCGCTGGCTGCACTGAGGCTTTCCAAAAGGGCAGTTCAAAAGGCTGTAAGAGAAGCTGCAAACAACTCCTGGATGGAGCTCTCCAAGTCTATCCAGCATGCAGCTGATACAGGAAATATAAAAAATATGTATAACGGGATCAGGAGAGCTACAGGACCCATAATTAACAAAACTGCTTCACTGAAGTCTAAATCGGGTGAACCAATACTAGACAAAGTTAAACAGCTAGACAGGTGGGTTGAACACTATTCAGAGCTTTACTCCAGGGAAAACATGATACATCAGTCCGCCCTGGATGCCATTGATCGTCTACCGCTGATGAATGAGCTCGATGAGGAGCCTTCCATAGAAGAACTATCCTGGGCAATAGACAGACTGCCACCAGGAAAAGCCTCAGGAAAGGACTATATTCAAGCAGAGGTCTTAAAAAGTGGAAAGGCTAGCCTGCTTGAGCCCCTCCATAGTCTTCTGATACAGTGTTGGAGAGAAGGCTCAGTGCCTCAGGGCATGAGAGACGCAAATATCATCACTCACAAAGGGGACCGCGGTGACTGCAACAACTACCGCGGTATCTCACTGTTGAGTTTCGTTGGCAAGCTATTCGCACGTATAGTATTACTGCGACTACACGTTCTTGCCGACCGACTCTACCCACAATCTCAATGCGGCTTTCGTTCAGAGAGATCAACAATCGATATGATCTTCTCCCTGCGCCAACTGCAAGAGAAGTGCAGAGAGCAAAACCAGCCTCTGTATGTTGCCTTCATAGACCTGACCAAGGCATTCGATCTCGTGAGCAGAGATGGACTATTCAAAATTCTCCCACTGATCGGATGCCCACCAAAACTCCTCAGCATGATAAGATCCTTTCATGATGGCATGAGGAGCACTGTGCAATTTAACGGTGGCATGTCTGCTGAGTTCGGGGTTAGGAGTGGTGTCAAACAGGGTTGCGTGTTGGCGCCAACACTCTTCGGCATCTTCTTCTCCCTACTCCTGAAGCATGCTTTCAAGAACACAACGGATGGTATCTGCTTGCACTCCAGGTCAGATGGTGGTCTCTTCAACATCGCCAGACTCCGCTCCAGGACAAAGACCAGGACAGTTCGGATAAGAGATATGCTGTTTGCCGATGATGCAGCTATAGCATCGCATCAGGAAGATGGTTTTCAAAGATTGATGGACAGGTGTGCTAATGCTTGCAGCCTGTTCGGTCTCACCATCAGCCAGAAGAAAACCCAAGTCATGGGACAAGCAATCGCCTCTCCACCCAGCATCACAATCCAAGGCACACCACTAGAGGTCGTACGCCAGTTTCAATATCTAGGCTCCACTGCTTCAGACACCCTCTCATTGGACGTGGAGCTAAACAAAAGGATTGGAAAGGCACCCACAACCCTCTCTAAACTAACTACCTCCACCAAGATGACCGTCTACAGAGCGTGCATTCTCAGTGTTCTACTGTATGGGAGTGAATACTGGACTACATACTCAACACAAGAGAGGAAAGTCCAGGTCTTCCATATGAGGTGTATATGTAGGATACTTGGTATCACATGGCAGGACAGAGTGAGTAATACTGATGTTCTGCAGAGAGAGGGCATCCCATCCATTTACTCCCTACTGCGTGAGCGACGTCTTCGCTGGCTGGGACATGTGCGCAAGATGGATGTTGGGCGCATCCCTAAAGACCTTCTCTATGGCGAGCTTGCCTCAGGCTCAAGAAAGAGGGGGCGACCCCATCTTCGCTACAGGGATGTCTGCAAGCGTGACATGAAGGCTCTCTCGGTGGACAGGAATACATGGGAAGCCTCTGCAGCTGACAGAACGGCCTGGAGGAAAATGATACGCCAAGGGATTATCATCAGCGAGAGGACCCTCCATGTTGAAAACGCTGCAAGGAGAGCTAGGAGAAGAGCGAGTGTACAGGCGGAACAGCCGAACGAAGCGGCAAATTGCATAACAACCTTCGTATGTCAAGGCTGTGGCAGACTATGCAAATCAAGAATTGGTCTCTACAATCACACAAAAAGATGCATACAGGCAACATCTTAATACGGCGCTGATCCATAGTCGTTTCGATTGACGGATGCCACACACATAGTAATTTATAAAATATATATGGCGATTAAGCTACACTAAATATTCTGCGTTTCATCCACTATAGGATTCGTCAGGCTTATGCGCGAATTCTGTGGTTGTTTCTTGTTTTTATATATGTTGAGGATTTTTAGTTAGCCAATCAGCTTTCTAGTATCCACCGCGCCCCTTTCCTATCAGCCAATGGGCATGCATTTTATCGAACAAAGGATCTGTTTTAGAACTAGGTTAGTGGTTTAAGGTAGAGGTTTTCCTTTTTTATATATATATAAATATACCTATGTGCACACACATACATGCACATATATATACATATATATACATATGTGCGAACGTATATGCATATTCATGTTTATTTAATTTATTTATTTATTTGTTTTCTATTGTTATAGTTAGTTTTAAAGCTATTTTATATCGTTATCCTAGAGTAAGTTTTATTTTGTGAACATAGTTGTTTGCTATTTCTCGTCTACATTTTAATAGATTTTGGGGTTCTTTAAAGTACAGGATAGCAATTTTTTCATGGAGGCATAATTTACATGGGTCGTCTAAATGTCTGCACGTGGTAGCTTGTCTTATTATTTTCCATTCGACTACCGGCGAATGTCCGCTTTCTTTGAGTTCCCAGTATTTATTCGCTAATGTTGTTTTTATACCTTAAACCACTAACCTAGTTCTAAAACAGATCCTTTGTTCGATAAAATGCATGCCCATTGGCTGATAGGAAAGGGGCGCGGTGGATACTAGAAAGCTGATTGGCTAACTAAAAATCCTCAACATATATAAAAACAAGAAACAACCACAGAATTCGCGCATAATCCTAACGAATCCTATAGTGGATGAAACGCAGAATATTCAGTGTAGCTTAATGGCCATATATATTTTATAAATTACTAACTAGCTCTCCCTTCGTATTGAGCACTTTTGAAGTAAATACTTAAAGTTTACGCATAAATCTATACTTTCGTATATTAAATTTATGTGTGTAAATGAAGTAGTTATAATATATATATATATATATATATATGTATATATATATATATATATATATATATATATATATATATATATGTAGACATCCTATTATTACAGTCTGGCACATGTAGATATCCTATTATTACAGTCTGGCACCTAACAACAAAATTACATCTTGAGGCGAGAATATGGAAAAGCTGTCTCTTAAAAAATGAATATGAATAATGGAATCAATGCTGAACCGAATATGTGCACTAATAATGCTGATTAGTTTGCTTATGCCATCGATTTTGTTTATTTATACTAAAAAGAATCGTTATGTTTTAACTGATCATTTCAGTTTGGTTATGTGATAATTTTCATTTTTTTTAATATCACACTAATTTTGGAGAACTTTTTTCGCGATGCAAAATAATGTTTACATTCATTCGTTATTAACAAATCCTTCAATATCTCTCTCTCTCTCTCTCTCTCTCTCTATATATATATATATATATATATATATATATATATATATATGAATATATATATATAAGAGTAAACAGTTAATAAAACATGTTAAAAAACACTTTGAAAAAGAGTTAAAACCATATTTAATCTGAAAAGGGAGCACTTAATAAGTGGATAGTCCTTAATCCGCGGAGTTTCGAAGAAATACTTTCCTTCTCATCAGAGGGTTGGAATTAGCAAAATGCGGGATCGGATTTTGCTTGCAAAAGTATTTGATGAAACTGAAAGTAAGTCAAAGATCTTACTTGATAACAAAAAGTGAAGCAAAGGGAATATGGTGAAGAAAAAGATGATTACACGTGAATGGATAGTCTGGTGAAAGGTAAATAATCCAAAAATATAACTCCAAGAAAGTTAATTGAATTTCCATTTGCACAAGTAAAATCCAAGGAAATCACGTAATTGGAAGATGGTCCAAAATAATCCAAAAGGCTGAAATCCATGGAATAATTCACAAATATGTACAAGGAAAAGGGGAAAATTCCAATAATATTAATGAAAGAAAAATAAGATATGCTTTTCACACGGCTGCCGAGACATAATGTAAATAGAAAAGATTAGGGAAGAAGAAGAGGAAAAAAGTTAAATGGTGATAGAATTAAACAGAAAATAGAAAAGCAAATGTCCAAATGACCCAGACAAAAAGATGATAAAGGCGCGAATAAAATATAGGGCAAACAATAGGTCAACTGAAATGCGCAGGTTATTACTTAAGAAAATATCAGCAAGTGTTGTTAAAAGACGCTAAATGGAAAAATTAAATAAATAAATTAATTAATAAATGCATACATAAAAAATAAAAAATAAATAAATAAATAAAAAATAAACCATGAAATAAAACAATAAAAAAATTTTAATGGGAGAGGATGGGCTGTATCTGAATATTCAGGATAAAGCAAGTAAGTATGTAAGTAAATGCATATAGTAAAATATAAGTAAATATACATACAGAATATAGATGTGTGGGTAGATTGATATATTAGATAGATAGGAATATTTAAAGACTAAAACAGAAATTGCAGATAGAAAACCGACCAAGCAAAGAAGAAATAAAGAATTAAAATAAGATATTATTAAGTTATAAAGCGTTAAGAAAGTGTGTAGAAAAGAACGATAAAGTTAAAGAAAAATTATATGTCTATCTGAAAGGTTAAAATAATAACTATGTAATTTCAAAATTACCGTAATTAAATTTGGACTTATGTTTACGGAAAGAGATCAGTTCGTTTTTAGAATGTATTATATTGTTACTTCGAGGGGGAGTAATTATAGTTATTGCTTCGGTTGTGCAGAGGCGGCATGACTTAGAGCCTGTAGTAAAGACTTAACTTTTCTATGATAGTCCATTTGATTGAGAATTATTAGAGTTAAGTTTTTTTTTTAATTAAAGTGGTCAGAGAAGTTCCTTGGTTATTATTAGACTTATGGTTGTTAAAAGAAGAACTGTGGTTTGATATTGTTTTCTTAATTAATGTTGAAGTAACGCCGATATATATATGTACTTTATTAAAAGCTCGAGGTATGATATTAATATTAGTTTGCTGATTTGTATTAGTTTAATAGTTATAATTGTGTTCATAGTGCTCAACAAATGGTGGGAAAATGATTGTATGAGGACTATTTTGGATGGGATAATGAGTGTTGTTAGCGTTAGGAAATATTATTATTGTCATTATTATTATTATTATTATTATTATTATTATTATTATTATTATTATTATTATTGCTAGTTGTATGATTGTAGATGTAGTGGCTGCTCGAGTGGTATATTGGATTAGTAACTATATCAGATGGAAGATGGGAAGAAGGATAACTTAAATACGAAATATTAGTGTATGTTATGGGAGGATTGCGTGGGAGCTCAGTAATTGTGCATGAATATATAAAATCTTTATGGATGCAATCATTACTGCGTGGGCAAAGATATTTGTTATTACAATTACAGTTAGTTTTGGGTTCAATTGGGATAGGGATTTTTTGGGATGATTTAATTTTATTGTTACTACATGTTAAGATTATTTG
>NC_136489.1:85997687-86055187 GCF_053919585.1 Euprymna scolopes
ATATATATATATATATATATATATATATATATATATATACTAGCATTTCAGCCGGGCGGTGCCCAGCTGTTTGGATGTGTATGTTGAGCATTAAAAAAAACATTTCCCTACGCAATAACTCTGTCAATTTTAAGTTTAAAGACTCGAAATTTTATATACAGGGAACTGAGATTTGCGAAAATCGATGGGATTAGTTTTGGCCCAGAAATTTGGCGATTATCGGGTTCAAGTTCAACGATTTGACCTTTGAGAACACTAACAAACACCTCCGATAATTTTGGGTCTACGCACTTTAAATGTTAGATATAGATTCCTTGGACATGGATCTAACTTAATAACTTGATTTGAGCCCAAAATAATAAATTTTAAGGGGTCATAATAGGGGTCAAAGTTAAAAAAGAATTGACCACTGCGGTCTCTTCCAAATTACTCAGACAAGTTCTGGTCTAAATATTTGAAATTTTAAATAAAGGTTATTTAGAGATAGGGGAAGCTTTTTCATCAGTTTAAGTCGAAAATTTTTAGTTACCAATATATAAATGTATGTATGTATGTATGTATGTATGTCTGCCTTAAACTTTCAATAGAGGCGACTGATTTTTTCAAGATCAGTATCGTTTTAAAGTTCGACCTTTCATACGACAAATATCGAAAAATTGGCTAAAACATTAATATTTCCCCTTCAACTTGGCACTTTTGTACAGGAGGGGGTCACTTATTACGCCGATAATTTTTAAAGTTATCTTCACCTTTTATTGTCTAGCCTTAATTTAAAGAAATGTCGCTTCCGGTTTGGCGGTAGTTGTAACAGCATAAACGTTAGGTTTTACCCCGTCCTTTTCCTCCTTCACCGTACGGGTCGAGCCTGCCTTCCTACTACCACTTTTTTTTTGCTCAACACACACACCCAAACACCCGAGCAATGCCGGGGTAAAATGCTAGTACGTATATATTTTTGTTAAACAAATCTATCTATAAAATCTATATCTATAAAAGTTAAAGTGTCTGTCTGTGTGCGTGTGTATGTGTACATTTCCCTACACAATAACTATGTCAATTTTTAGCCTACAGACTCGAAATTTGATATACTAGGTACAGAGATTTGGGAAAAACGATGTGATTGGTTTTCGGGCAGAAATTTTGCGATTAAGGTGTCAAATTCAACGATTTGTCTTTTGAGAACTCTACCAAACTCCTCCGACAAGTTTGGGTCTAAACACTTGAAATTGTAGATATAGATTACTTGGACATGTATCTAACTTAATAACTTGTTTGGAGTTCAAAACAATCCATTTTAGGGGGTCATAATTGACCTATTTTTTTTTTTTTTTTGCTCAGCATACACCTCAAAGCACCCAGGCAACGCCGGGCACCTATGCTGGAATATATATAAAAGTGAACGTATATGTTAGTGTGTGTGCATATTTTCCAACGCAATAAATCTGTCGATTTTAAGTCTACATACTCGAAATTTGATATACAGGGTACTGAGATTTGGAAAAATCGATGTGGTCGGTTTTCGACCAGAAATTTGGTTGTTAAGGGGTCAAAGTCCAACGATTTGACCTTTGAGAACACTACAAAACTCCTCCGAGAATTTTGGTTCTAAACACTTGCACTTTTAGATATAGGTTCCTTCGACATGGATCTAAATTAATAACTTGATTTAAGCCCAAAACAATAAATGTTTTAGATATAGGTTCCTTGGACATAGATCTAACTGAATAACTTGATTTGAGCCCAAAACAATAAATTTTAAAGGGGCCATAATAGGGGTAAAAGTTTAAAATTGACCGCTTTGTTTTGTTTGTTTTACTCAACATGCATCCCAAAATACCCGGGCAACGCAGGGCAACGCAGGGCAACGCAGGGCAAGTAAGGGCACCCATGCTAGTATATCTATAAAAGTGAACATGTATGTGTGTCTGTCTGTGTATATTTCCCTTCGCAATAACTCTGTCAATTTTTAGTCTACATATTCAAAATTTGATATACAGGTTACTGAGATTTAGGAAAATGTATCTGATCGATTTTCAGGCAGAAATTTTGCTGTTAAGGTGTCAAAGTTCAACGATTTGACCTTTGAGAACTCTACCAAACTTCTCCAACAATTTTTAGTCTACACACTTGAAATTTTAGATAGAGGATGCTTGGACATGGATCTAACTTAATAATTTCATTTGAGTCCAAAAGAATAAATATTAAGTGGTCATTCTAGGGGTAAAATTTAAAATAAATTGACCGTTTTTGTTTTGTTTTTTTTTGCTCAGCATACACCTCCAAACATCCGCCGGGCTCCCATGTTAGTATATATATATATATATATATATATATATATATATATATATATATATATATATATATATATATATATATATATACATATATATACGTATATATATACATATATATACATATATATATGCATATATACATATATATACATATATATACATATATATATACATATATATAAATATATACATATATATACATATATATATGCATATATATACATATATATGCTTATATACGTATATATACATATATATACATATATACATATATATACATATATACATATATGTATACATATATACATTATATATACATATATACATATATATATATACATATATATACATATATACATATATATATATATAAGTAAATTTTTGGTACAGCAAAATGGAAGGAGAAATTTCAGAGGAAACATAATTTAATTTAAATACCAAAAAACAAGAAATGGGCAGGTGAAATTAAAATTTCCTTAAGGCCTTATCGTCTGACCCTCTAAGAGGAAACGTCAGAATGATAAATTAAAAACTAAGAAAACGAATGAGGGAAGAGGGGAATTTTGGTTTCAGTTGGAAGAACAGTGAAAAAAAAAAATTCTCACTGTTCAGGTGGTTTAAATCAATGAATATCTCCAACTGATGTTTCAGAATCTTTTGTCTACACAGGCTAGGTCGAGAGTTGTTAATAACTAACGCCTCAATGATATTGAGATGATAGTTCGACCTAGCACTGTATAAAACAGAAAACCACCCGGGCACTCCCAAGCTCATGAGTCCGCCATTCGCAATCACCTGTTGAGTATAAATAGGTGTGCCGATCAATATTCCGATGGGTGGTTTTCTGTTTTATACAGTGCTAGGTCGAACTATCATCTCAATATCATTGAGGCGTTAGTTGTTAACAACTCTCGACCTAGCCTGTGTAGACAAAAGATTCTGAAACATCAGTTGGAGATATTCATTGATTTAAAACCACCTGAACAGTGAGAATTTTTTTTTTCACTGTTCTTCCAACTGAAACCAAAATTCCCCTCTTCCCTCATTCGTTTTCTTAGTTTTTAATTTATCATTCTGACGTTTCCTCTTAGAGGGTCAGACGATAAGGCCTTAAGGAAATTTTAATTTCACCTGCCCATTTCTTGTTTTTTGGTATTTAAATTAAATATATATATATACATATACACATATATACATATATATATATATATATATATATATATCAGTATAATTCAATTTTTTTGATTTAATAAATATTTTGTAATACTACTTCAAATATTCACAATAAAATACACTGATTTATATATACAAAATATCGATTAAGTTAATATTAGTTAGTATTCTTCTCTTTTGTTAATTAATATAGTTAAAGTTTCAGTTATAATCATAAAGGTAAATGCTTCCTTTTATCATAAATGTATTGAATGTTTCGTTTTTATTTTTTATATTTGCACTAGCCGTTCAGCCCTGTGTACTATTCATAACTTGCCCTTCTTGTGAATACACTTTATGTAAGATTTCAAACTAAAATTTGTCTGAGTAATTTTGTAGAGACACCAGAGGTCAATTTTTGTAAACTTTGACCCAAACTTTGACCCAATTCTGACCCCTTAATATTTATATTTTATTCTCAAATCAACACACACAGTTTTACTCCTGTCCAAGTTACCTACATCTAAAATTTCAAGTCTTTAGACCCAAAATTGGCGGAGAAATTTTGTATAACCTTCAAAGGTCAACTCTTTTAAATTGGACCTTTTTAGCCGTCAAATTATCGCCCACAAATTGACTAAAATGCTTCCCGCACGTCTGAATACCCGTTATGTATAACTATCAAAAGGTAAAATCCTTTAAACTTTGACCCTTTGACAGCTCAAATAATCGACCCAAACCGATTAAAAAGCTTTTCCCATCTTAGAATACTTTTTATGTAAAATTTTAGATGTTTAAACCAGAAATTAACTGAGTAATTTGGTAGAGACCTCAGAGGTACATTTTTTTTTTAATTTTACCCTAATTTTGGCCCCCTTAATATTTATTATTTTGGGCTCAGATCAAATTAAAACGTTTGATCCATGTTGAAGTAACCTACTTTAAAATTATCAAGTATTCAGACCCAAAATTGGCCGAGGAGTTTGGTAAAGTTTTAAAGGTCAAATCGTTTAAGTTTGACCCATTGGCAGCCAAATTCCCGGCCGAAAACGGATTAAGAAGATTTTCCCAAATCTCAAACTCCTTATGTCAAATCTTGAGTCTTTAGACCGAAAATTGACAGAGTTTTTTTTTTTTTTTGTAGGGAAATGTACACAGAAACACACACGGATATTTTACTTTTATATATAGATAATAAAAGTAAGTTATTCTTCTCTTTATGATATAATTCAATTATTTGAACGTAACTTTCTTTTACACTCACACACACACGTGCGTGTTACAAAAAATCAGAAAACAATTCTCGGTATTATCTTTTTAATCTAAACAAAGGGATCAATATCTGGAAGCCTATGTCTGACTCTGTTCATCCTCAGTTTATATCCGTCATATTTAAACAGAGTTGAAAGAATCAAACGTAGGCTAATTTCAATCAAGGCTCGAATTTCTATTACAACTTTGTTTTCCTTGGACAACGTGTCAAAAATATTCTAATTATTAAAATTCATTTTCATAATAGCACCTAAGTCGAAAATTACAAAAGCATTCTGACTTCAAACAATGTGTTAGAGCTGACTGTCTAATCGATAGTGTGTGTTACACTGAATACAATTGTGAATTATTAAGATGGAAAGAAGATTATGCTACGACCGTGGATTCAATAAATGGTCCTGGTTGCAAGTCTGTACATATTCCAGAGGTCGATCGAAAATATATGGTTTCAAAATACAACAGCCGGTGCCCTGCTTTACAATTGCTTTCTTTTATCTCTCCGCACGCACGCACACACACACACACTCATATATATATATATATATATATATATATATATATATATATATATATATATATATATATAATATAATATATATAATGTATATATATATATATATATATATATATATATAAATTGTATGTTTATTCGTAATCGATAACCTAAATAACAACTGAACCGATTGCTTCGACAGTTTGAGTAGTATTTTCGACGTACCCATGTGTGTTTTTCATATATCTCTTTTTTATTTTAACATACTTAATTTTTATTTAATAAATTAGGTGAGTTTTCTTTGTAGCCCTTTTTTATTTGGGGAGCATCACCACCCGCCGGTGATTCTCCAGTCACGTGACATCAGTAGAAGAAACTCTCGGTTTCGCTTAACGTAAACAGAATGTGTTTACAGTCTGGATATATCAGAAATGTTTCGAAAATTTTAAATGGATAAAATTTAATCACGTTAATATTGAAAATTTAATCATGCGATTAAAATGTAATTTAAATTAACCCCATGTGGTCGCTTTCCTCTCAAATATTCATAGAAAATTGATATTAGCAGCAAAGCGGACGTTGTGGATCACGTTTTTACTAGTCAGGAAATGAAAGGTTCGCATGGAATTTGACGTATATTTGTTTAGTGGCTAATAAATTCCTATTTCAGTCACCTAGTAAGTTATAATGTGTTTCACTGTGGAACAACCCCAAACACTAATATCTACTTACTTTATCTTAGAAACTGAGTGATCTCGAAAAATCTTTAAATATTGAATTTTTGGCATTTAAAAAATTACAAAATCTGGGAATCGTGTGTCAAATCAATAATAATCTGCTGAAAAGATTGAAAGAAAAACCGTAAAAAAATCTCCCAAACATACGGGCAATAATTTGGGTTCTTATTTCTCTTGGGCGTTTCCAATAATGGGACAAATTTACTAGGACTTTGTATATTCACCTAAAAAGATTATCTTTTCTTGAAAAAAACAACTTCTGTAGATAAGAAAATGCAAAAATTAATTAAAGTACAATACACAACACAAAATGCAACTTTTTTTAGGAAAATAAATATATATATATATATATATATATATTCAGTAAATTTACAGTAGCTTTTTGTTATTTTTTTTATTTATTGTACTTTTTTTCAGTTTGTCTGTTTGGAACTTCGTCTGCGTCTGGTACTTTGCTCGTCTTAATCCGGTGACAGCCGGTCCAGCCCAAATCATAATTGACAAAACATCCCGAGGATGCGGGTCAGATTCTATAAGATTACGAAAAAAATATATACGGGGTGTTCATTGTACAGATCGGCCGATGAAAAAGGGTGCTTCTCCATTATTGTAGTGAAACTGGCAAGCCGAAAATATGATAGTTAATTTAAAATATCCATAATAATTATTTACATTTTGGTCAATTTCAATAATAAGCAATGTTATCTAATTGTCATGTTATAATTATTTTGGTTTTCTATAATTATGCGAAAAGTAATTTGGGCTATGTTTGTTTTGTCACATGACATATGCGTAAACGCATGAAAAATAGCTAAAATTTCTAATTTCTTCGAAAACTATTTTCTTTAATAGTTAATCTGTACTTTATTGTTTTTCGTAAATGTTGGATATTTTCATTACTGCGACAAGACAATTCAGTAGATACTATATGGTTCACTTTATAATCAATATTTCGATTTCCGAATTTCGCTACAATAACGAAGACGCACCAAAATGTTTACAGATATTCTCATTAACTATATTTGAAAGCAATATATTTTCTTTGAAACTATTTTCAGTTTTTAAACTTATCCTACAACATTTTTACATTCTTTTCTTTTTTTTTCGTAATTCTGAATTATCAACGGTCTCGCACTTATTTTGTTTGTTTATTATTTAAACAGTTTTCTTTAAATTTTTTCTATCGAGTTATGTGATAAACACTATACTTTAACAAAAAAAGAAAATCGGATTATTTTTTTACTCTGTCAAGGAAGAACGGTAATGAATGTGCATTGAATGGTTTTAACAGATATTTCATTTTAAAGTAAGATATTGCACTTCACACTTCGGTTGCCAGTTGCAATAATCATTAACGAGGCTAAGGGAGGATTTTTACATTTGTGTTACTTACATCTACACCCTGATTCCTTCTCACATGGAAAAGTATATATTGTATATTTTAGAGTTGGAAAATCAGACAATCACTACATCTCTACAGAAAAAGGAACACCTCAAAATATTGTGTATCCAAAATATTGATAATATAAACATAGAAAACATACATTTTGTCTTTTTTTTTATTTTTGTGTTCTATTTAAACAAACTAGGCCAAGTAACAACATATTTGTGAGTGTGTGTATATATATATATATATATGTGTGTGTGTGTATATATATGTATATGTTGCTATGTAAGTGTATTCATATTTCTGCTGCCACTCATTTTAGAGACACAGCCTTTTAAGCTACAATCCGATTTAACCCCAAAATCTGTTCTTTCTTTATACGGAATTGTTTTCTATATAAAAATCATACTAAAAAAGCAACATGTATGAACATATGTAGTCAATAATATTTGTATTTTGGTTTCTTTTAATTATGTGCTGTTGATCATTGGTCACATTTTGATAGACATCGAAGTGTCAGTGGATTTACATCAAGAAAACTACAAACCACAATTATATATATATATATATATATATATATATATATATATATATATATATATAAAGCTGAACGTCTGTGTGTGTCTTGTCACGAATAGGCTCCTATATGGTTGACTATTATAGAAAACTGATCACATATAATGATAGAAGATGTATCGATACATAGGAATGGGTATGTTTGATTTGGCAGAACGGTGGTTCATTAACATTGTGTGGTCTGCGTTCGCGTCTGGTCCACAAAGTATGAAAATAAAAAATGTAAAAATTAAAAAAAAACGTTTACAAGGATCTGTGATATTGATGTACTTTTTATATCTATCTGCGTCAATATACTTTATGTTACAATTTGAAGAAATATGGTATAATAAAATTATGGGGTGTTTGTTGGCGACTGATGTCCATAGAATGGAAATATGTAGGCTGTTTTTGAACCCAGTCAACGACGGGTATTTTGCTAGTCTATAATATAAAGCCTGTGTGTGTCTGGTAATGAATAGTCTCTTATATGGTTGCTTATTATAGAAAACTAATCACATATTATGATAGAAGATGTATTGAGACACAGGAATGGGTATGTTTGATCTGGAATAGTGATGAATAATTAAAACTGTGGGGTCTGCATACGGGCCTGGTCCAAAAAGTATGGAAATAAAAAATTTACAAATTTAAAAAAAACCGTTTACAAGTGTTTTTGAAAAAGACGCACATAATAATACTTTGATAAGTATGTTTTAACTTAAATAGGGATGGTATAATAAAATTGTGGAGCCTGCGTTCGCACCTGGCCTCTATAGAATGGAAATAGGCACAGACTTTAATGAAGCCTTTTTCATATCTATCTGCGTAAGTAAACTTTGATAATTATGTTTCAGTTTGAAGAAATATGGTATAATAAAATTATGGGGTATTCGTTCGCGCCATACGTCCATAGAATGGAAGTGTGTCACAAAGTTTAACAAGGTTTTTTAATATAGATCCACACAATATTGTGATAAGTGTTTCAGTGTGAACAGGTATGGTATAATGAATTATGGAGTTTATCTATTTTATTTTTACTTTCAACATATTTTGCTTTGGTTTTGATACCACAATTCGAAGCTATTTCTTTACAAACCTTCCTTTTCATAAGCTATCATACTTTCATAAATCAGAGTCCATTTTCTGTAGGCTGTTCTTGCACCCAGCCAACGACGGGTACATTTGCTAGTATATATATATATATATATATATATATATATATATATATATATACATTATATATATACATTATATATATTATATATACATTATATATACATTATATATATATATACATATATATGCATATATATATACATATGTGTATGCATATATATGCATATGTATATACATATATATATATATGCATATATATATTCATATACATATATATACATATACATATATATACACATATATATGCATATACATATATATATATATACACACACACACACACACACACACATATATATATATATATATATATATATATACATATATATATGCATGCAAATGACCGCCAGCATAAATGCCAGTCATGAAATTATAAGATCACAACAGTAAAAACTGTGAAAATGTGTACACTACTTTTGGAACTAAACACTGTTATCAAAAACCTTTGTCAGTAGCTTTTTGAAGTTTTTCTTGCATACGTTTAAAAGAATTCAAAGAAATCTTCGGTTCCAAATCATTTGAAAAAATAACAAAAAGGAAAGAATCAATATTCTACATTCGATTCATAAAAAATACGTTCTCATTCGTTAGATGTATTATTTTCAATACATATAGATTAGATGCTTTAAAAAGTTGATGGAAAAACCTGACCTTTAGAATTTTATCGAAAGAACACAAGATTAAAAACAAAACATTTAAATTTTATTTTAGATGTTTCTTCGTTTTTTTTTTTTTATTTTAGATATTTAGTACGTAGATGTTACGTTTTTATTGGGAAAACTATTTTTATCACAAATAGGGGGGGGGGGATTAATGAAAACATCTTACACTATTGTATAAGCTTTGCCCCTTCTTGGTCTTTCAGAGTTATTTTTTTTCTGTCAGACTATCACGTATAAATCTGAAATCGAATTTCATTAGGGTTCCTCTCACGGAAAATTATGTGTCGGCAGAATATTGGTAACGAAAATAAAATATTTTGAGTTTGAACCGTTATTATATTGTATTATATATATATATATATATATATATATATATATATATATATATATATATATGCATATTTATATATATATATATATTTATATACATATATATATGTATATATATATTTATATATGTATATATATTTATATATGTATATATATATTTATGTATATATATATATGTATATATATATTTATATATGTATATATATATTTATGTATATATATTTATATATCTATATTTATATATATATATTTATATATATATTTATATATCTATATTTATATATATGTATATATATATATATTTATATATCTATATTTATATATATATTTATATATATCTATAGTCATATATATATATTTATATATATTTATATATATATATATTTATATGTATATTTATATGTATATATATATTTATATGTATATATATTTATATATATATATATTTATATATATATTTATATATATATGTATATATATATATATATATATTATGTAAAGCAATGTACTTACCATGATTTGCTCATAATAGTCTGCCATATTTCTGTTTAAAAAAGTCACTTTTATAGGGTTTCAGATTTAAAATTATAAAGGGAATTCCTTATACCTGGCTTTCTTAATACCTTCAAAGCATTAAATATTGGATGATTAATCACATGTAGTTTATCATATTGTGTAATCATTATATTTATTATGTTAAAATTCAAAATTTTCTATTAAGTAAAATGTTTATGTAATGTATGTAGATAATGTATTAAAGTACATAAACTATTCAAAAGTTAAACATTTGCTGATGAGTCCTTGATGACTTGAACGGTTAATTAAAAACCTTTTACTTATTTTATATTTTATTATAATAAACCCAAGTTAATAACCGTTTTATTCCTCGGGGTTATCTTTCTACATTGTTTAGACCAAATACATATCAAACTCTTCCTCTGAATTGAAATTGAGATAGTTCTGTGAACACTTCTATTTGAATAGTTGTAATTAGCCGTCATTTACAATTATCCCATCAAGGGATCTACCCCGTGCAAACTTCTATCTAACACTCTTGCCCTCTCTTACTGAATATTGTTTGCTCACCTCTCAATATTCAGCAGGACACGCTAAACTATTTTATGCGATATCTCTCATACTTGCTTCCGACTCTCTCTCTCTCTCTCTCTCTCTCTCTCTCTCTCTCTCTTTCTCAGTTTATTTACCGGTAGAAAGCCAAGAGTAAATAGCTTGGAATGCTCTATTATAAAATAGGAATATCTTTGAGAATAGTAATACTAATAAATACGTGGTTTCATTGAGCAAAAGAAAATATTGTAACAAAGAGATTGAGATGATTATATAGTATGCAGCATTCGACAAATTTTGAATGCGCTCTTTTCATTTATTTTCTGGTCCAAATTAACTATCTTACAATCATTGACTGCTTCAAAAATTCACATTCTTTTAGTAATTGTAGCGCCTCTCAAGGAGGTTAGACACAACGTAAGGTGTAGCTCTAAATGTGTGCACTGCGATAAGCGCACTGCACTACAAAAAGGCCTGAGCATCACCATCAATCCCCGTTATCTGGTCTTAATGCGATTGGCAATAAACTAACATAATGCTTGGGATATTGGATTACCTAGAACTCAAAAGAACCATACCACAGACACAAGACGACAAAGTCACTGTCCGATTGAGTGTCGAATACGCATCCTTAATGATATTAATACTTATAGAATATTCTACTTGAATAACAAGACAAGAAGATTGAGGGGCAACATAATTATGTTCGAACGTTAAATTATTTAAACATGGTAACTGAACATTAGTCTGCTGATATTATAAAACTAGTAAAATACATTTATGTAATTTTTAATGTCTACTGACTAATTTCTGTATAAACTTGGACAGAATTCAATGCCAATCTAGAATATTTGATTTTTAATGGATTCTACGCCTATATTTTGTTTCGTAAACACCCTTTAATATACTCCAAAGAAATTTAAATGTGGGGAACATTTATTTCTTTATCACATACCTATGATGCACATTTCACGTCTAAATTCCACAATTTTCACCTTTTTTTAAAACTTTTTCCCTGTTAATATCATCGATTACAGACTTTAGTTTAAGATTATAAAAAAATTGAAAAAATAATGGAGCATAGTTTTCAATTATTATTCTGTAATAAATTGAATACGAAATTTGATGCCACGATATAAAAAAGGAAACTTTCTCATGTGACCGGAAGTCAGATGTTCCATTTTTGGAGTAGTGGCCATTTCAAATATAATTTTTTTTTTTTTTTTTGGTAATTTCATTTGATAATGTAATTTCCAAGCGAGACGTGATTCTTTCAAGCGAGAGAGGATGCTTTCAAGCGAGACGACGTGGTAGATAGATAGATAGATAGATGAGAGAGAGAAAGGGGGATACATAGATGAAAGAGGAAGGAAGAAAGAGGAGGGTAAAGAAACCTCCACGGTAAAAGATGACCCTGATGTCTAACTCTGTCCCGAGGAGAGGCATTGTAAAAAGGAAATCTTTCCTTTTTAAGCTCTCCGTTATAACTCGTAATTTCTGGTCACATGCCATTTTTTCATCCTTGCCACAAATTTCGTGCTCAACTTAATACAACGTTATAATTGAAAACTGAACCCCATGCGGAAAGTTATAGAAAAAATGTTCATGTTTTTTTTTTTATAATCTGAAACTCAAGTCTGTAATCGATGGTATTAACAGGAAAAAAGTTTTTTTTTTTTTTAAAGTGGAAGTTGTGCAATCTAGAGAGGAGGCAATTTGAGCAGATGAGGTGACTTGGTTTGTTTTTTCTTCACGAACAGATGAATATCTTTCCTTTTTAACCCTAAATTGTTAGGTGTAACACAAATTTTTGTTTAAAAAAGTTTTGCAGTAAAGTGTTTCGTGTGGTCAACACAATTTTTTAAAATTATTGTTTTTAGAAAATATGTAAAATTTGTTTCTGAAAATCAGTATTCGTTAAAATTTTACAAGAAAAAGAAATTTTCAAAAAAAAATTAATTAATTTAGTTGTTTTTTTTACTTCTATCCATTGCAGGTTGAAAAACTTTCTAGAGATGAGGATATTTCCTTAGAAACCTTTACTTCGGTAGACTGTTAGCCGGTCATTGACAGCAAAGAGGGAGTAGATGGGGTAAAGGAAATGGAAGGCGGTCTCCAACCGACTGACTGAAAAAAAATAGTTTCAAATTCGCCAAAAAGTGTCAATGTGGCAAGATTGGAGTTTAGGTGGCAAAATAATCTGGAAACCTCTATCACCTAAACGGAACTAAATTCCTGTAGTCACCGTTACGTTAACATTAAAAACAATGTCGACATTTTTTTTGTAATTTTAAACAATGAATTCCATTTTTAATGATAAGCAATATTAATAAAAATAGAAATAAAGTATAAGAACATATAAAAAATTTAAGTTTAAACAATTAAATAGAACTTTATAATTTACACAATGTAAGAAAATTATTATTTTTAATTCAAAATTGAATCATGTGATTATTATTTAATCTCGTGAGTAGTTATAAACTATACAAATTAATATTAAACACGCGTATTCTATTGCTATTTATTACTTTTCACGTGTATTCTCTTTCATAACTATGGCCACTACTTTTAATATAAAAATATATCGTTTAATTTTCGAAAAACTACTTATTTGCGGAACATTTAAATGCAATATTCGTTTTCGTCATACACAAAAAATCTTTTTAAAAAATCGTCATTTTAAAATAAAATGTTAAGGTGGAAACCAAGTAAAAATTTACCGTTTAAAATCATAAAATGTTTTGCAGTTATGTATTCTATGTAATGTGCTGAAATAATAAGGTTATTGTTTCGAAAGCCATTCTTAATCTGGAGAAAGTGTTTTGTTACTATTTTGTGCCCCAATTTAAAATTTTATAATAAAGAAAAGATATCGTGAAACTTAAATTTAACCTGAAAACAACTATTGTAAAATAGCCTGATACGAAAAATACATAAACGCAAACTTTAGATTGTTTAAAATAAAATTAAAAAATATATAAGGTTCTGTTTATATTGTTTAAAATATGTTTATATTGCTGATTTTTTTAAATGTTTATACTGCTGAAAACATTTTTTAAATTCTGCTTAAAATAAATAAAAAGTGTTTATTATTTTAAAATAGTTTAAATGTTTTAAAAAGTTATGTATATATTGTTTAAAATAAAAGAAAAAGGTGTTTATTCGTTGTTTAACTGTTTTCATATTGTCTGTTTTAGAAAAGGAAGTTATGCTTATTTACAACTGTTAACGTCTAAACTACCGAAATCAATGTTTAGAGGGTTCGAGATAATTTTGCCACCTAAACTCCAGTCTTGCCGATAATGTCAGGCAGGGGAAGGATCATGCGTTTTTGAAAAAGAAGTGAAAACACTGAGGCAGACAATCTCATATTGTAAGAAGAAACTGTTATCAAAACAAATGAGGTGTAAGAATTGTAAACACGAATGATTTCTAAATTGAAGCGCGCCAAGCTCTTGAATTAAATGAACGAGTAAATAAACAGAAAAAATACCTCGCATCACCCAAATAATAAAAACATTACGTTAAAAAATAAATCAAACAAACTTAATTTAACGTTTCAACATTTGAACAACGCTCGTCTTAAACCGAGGATTGCCGATCGCGTCCGATCTATGCTTGACGGGAAGCGAATCACTGCGAATTTAACGCATGCGCATATAACGAAAATGTCGGCTACGGAGAATAAGCATTTTACATGTAAATTTGCCGATCTCTGTACACGATATACATGCATGTAAACAAAGATATTACTAGCTATAAACCATCCTTGTTGCATAAATATTATTTCCTGAGAATTTCAGTATTATGTGACAAGTAGTTTAAGAGTTTACCTGTTAGATATTTACAGATGCACACACACACACGTGTACTGTTTTATTTATATAGAAGATTAATAATATTAGCGCTGCGAGCAAGTTTTATAAGATGTTCCTTCTAAAAGGAGAAAATACTGATAGCGTGCTTATGAATTAACAAAGTCTGGATATATGCCTGTTAGTGAGAAACGAGGCACGATCGTGAATCGATAAATCTAAAAATAATGCTATAAGTTGGATTATTGGAAGGAATCACTACACTTGAACAAACGATAAACATGCGAATGAAATACATTCTGCATGCAAGTCATGTAATAATTGGATTTATCGACTCGACGAGCGCATCGATCTTTGGTATATAATAGATCAAATATCGAGTTGACCAACGTGGACGCCGTTTCGGCCTGATCAAAAGGGTAACGATCAAATCCGATTTATCTGTAAGCTTGACTTGTCTGTGAAACAAACGGTCAGTTGCACGCCTGAGTAGGCCATTGCGCAGATGAGGTGACTTTTAAGATACGCTACTTTTAAGCGCAGACATATTGACTCGATATGGTACGACATAGTTCAATCCTATCACGTGGTTCTATCCTGCATTCGCATTGAGCATTCGTAATGTTCACGTGTCTTCATCCGTGTTTGAATAGGGTTATTATATTTATTATATTTCTGGCTGAAGGACGAATCACTGGCACGTAATAGATTATACTTCTACTCTAAATATTACATCTCTTAAAATATGTCGTACTGATATTATACACCAGATAAGAATGTATTGTGTGTATTCTAAAGGATTTATTATATAAAAATAATTGAACAAATGTTAATATCTTATTTGCACCAGGGAAATGAGTCCATACGAGCCTATTAATTCTGAGCTCACTATATCCGATATAAAATCATAGCAAATCAACCATAAAGCCTTTGGTATAGATTCTAAACTATTCAAAGCAATTATTTATCGAAAAAGATAACATGTTAAGTTGGAGTGTTTTTGTTTTCTTGTTTGCTTTGGATTTTTGTTTTTTTTGTTAGTGTTTTTGTTTTGTTTTGTTTTGTTTTTATTTTTGTTTTGTTTTTTTCTTTGATAATACGTTAATTTCAATTTAAAAGATGATAAAAACTATTATATGATCCGCTGAAAAATAGAATGTCAAAATATTAGTAAAGATGTGAAAAATTAAGTCAATATATACATTCTACGGTTTTGTACGAGATACACACTTCTGATCAGTAACCAGACGAATCAAGCATTTAAGATTCCGACTCAAATAAAATCCACGCATTCGAATCGAGATGAAACCACGGATACATTAACTATCGATGTTTTTAAATGCTTTTTCTAGTGTAATATATATATATAAGGCCACCATTCGCCCATGTATGGAGTACTGTTCTCACATTAGGGCTGGTGCATCTGCTTCTTGTCTCTCCCATTTGGACAGAGTTCAAAAGAGAGTCGCCGACCTGATAGGTCCTGAACTGTCATCTAGGCTTAAGCCTCTGTCCCATCGACGAAATGTTGCATCCCTCTCCCTTTCTACAAATACTTTAATGGTGAATGCTCTGACGAACTGCAAGCACATGTACCTCCTCGACGTGACTACCCCCGACAAACCCGACAAGCAACTAAGTCCCAACCCTTTACAGCAGAGATCCCTAGGGGTAAGAAAGTATTTTACTCCAATAGTTTCATCCCCAGGACTGCAAGTCTTTAGAATTCCCTTCCGGGATACTGCTTTCCCAACTGTACTGATATACAGAAGTTCAAGTATAATGTGAACAAACATATTTCTACTCATCTCCCTTCATAATGCCCCGAAAATTATGTCCCGAGTATCACTTGCCTTGTTTGGAGTGAAAATTGAATAATATTTTGTTAAATATAATTTAATGATGTAGTTGCCAAGATAAAACTAGAACTAAGTAGACACAGTAAAAAATCGCTGAACATAACCATTACACCTCGGAACTTTCGTATATATATATATATATATATATATATATATATATATATATATATATATATATATATATATATATATATATGGGGGAGTTACGTAGAAGTAGCAAATGGACTCAAAGGTGTCTTTTAAACTGAGTTCAACTCCTTCGACCAGCAGTAATTAAATTTCGCAAGCAAGTATCACTAGTGTCTGCAAATATAAATATATTTATTAATATTGCTAATTATAAGCACATTTAAAGGTAATTAAAGTAAAGTCATGTTTGTGAAATAATACAAAAAGGCAATCAACTAGAAATATCCAACGTCCACGACCTCCGGTCGTTAGAAAACTCTCTGGCCGTTGTACTGTTAAACTAATATCTTACATTTATAGTTGTGTAATTTCCCGCCATTCTCTTAACCATTGATGCTGGCAAAGAAGAAAGGTCCTAGTAAACAGTGTAAAAGTTGACTTTGTAACTGAGTCGAATTCTTCGACCAGCAATAATTATCACTTCCTGTACCGATGACTGCAAAGACATGAAACACAAGTATCCGTAGGTATAAAAGTAATTAATATATATATATATATATGGGGGGGAGTATTTAAAGGGGGTTAGAACAGTAGTCTAAAGAGCAGAGTGTATTTTAATGTGATAGTAAAATTACTAATTTAATTAAAACACAAGTAAAGAACAGTGCCCGTTGTAATTCAGATATATAATAAGCTCAATATCATATTACCAATCAATATCGCCGAGTCTACAAAATAAATATCTATTAATGGCACGAAAACTAAGTAATATAACGCAGGACGAAATTAAAGTAATACTCGTAACTAGAAAATCTTTAATAACCTTTGATAACAAGTATTGGACCAGAAAAAACACCCCTGACAATTTCAACGTTTATATGGGATCGACGGACTCAGCCCAGGTCACCGATCTGGTCAGCCTTTTCCTTTTAAATGAAATTTATTCTATACTCCATGAACAGTTCAAACTTGAAGGAGGACTATACAGGGATGATGCATTTTCGTAACAAATTCCACAAATAAAACTTACAAAAAAGCAATTTTATGCCTACATAAATTATTTAAAAATTATGGACTTACTATTAAAATCTACCCTCATAAAAAATGGTTAATTTCTTAGACATCACCTTAAATCTTGCAAACTCTACCTTTGAACCCTATCATAAACCTAACCCATCTGTACTATATGTCCATAACAGATCAAACCACACTAGATCAATATTTAAATAAATAGTTCCCAATGTCTCTTTAAGAATTTCTAGACTATCTTCTAACAAATCTATATTCAACAAAAATGAAAAATATTACAATGAAGCCCTTAAAAACTCAGGATACAAATCAAATTCCTAAATAAAAATGATAGAAAGAAAACCTGCATTGAAAATAAACCTACTAAGATCATAATAACCTATAATATGGCCATGTCATCCCGTATGCGAGTTACAAAAATCACCAAAAAGCAGGACAAAGCAAGATAAATCCGCAAGTATTAGATACAAACACAAATAATCAGCAAACCAAAGTCCGTAAGAGTAAAAACAGACATAGGGAGACCGTATGGTTCAACCCTCCATATTCCAAAATTCTTGCGACAAACATAGCCAGAGATTTTTTAAAATATTAGAAAAAACTTTAAAGTCCCTCATAAATACAGTAAGATATTTAATAAGAACACAATCAAAGTGTCTTACTCAACTATGTCAAACATTCTTAAAATATAATTAGTTCCAACAATAAAAAATTCATAATATACAAAATACAAATACAGAAAATATAGCAGGCTGTAACTGTAGAAGGAAAAATAGATGCCCCTACAAGGTTCATGCAAAATAAAATATGTAGTTTATAGCTGCACAGTATAACAAACCCCTAAATTTAAATGAGGTTAATAGCAACCATAACTTGACCAACCGATTAAATAACTACACCAACTTTAACCAATCTACCAATGAAATACAGACCAACCCTTCATATACCAATGGCATCCCTAATCTACCTGAAAATAAATACATTAAACAAGACGCAATCTACTTTGGTTCTACATCTGGACTGATTAAGCATAGAATTTCAACCCATAAGCATTCCTTTAAAAACCACTCCCTGTTGAACCAAACCACTCTATCGAAACATATTTGGCGACTCAAAGATAAGAATATTTCCTTCAATTTGAAATGGCAAATAATAGGATCATATAAATGATATGCACCAGGAGATAGATTCTGTGCACTTTGTACACAGGAGACCCTAATGATTTTAAAATATGACGATATCAAAAATAGAACCACCCTCCTAAATTCAAGAGAGGAGCTTATATCCGCATGCAGTCATAAACGTTGGTTTAAATTTAACAAATATAAACCACCATAAGTCATTAAAAATGTTACTTATTAATATTCAAACTTGAAATTTAAGTTTAACTTGATACCCTTATTAATAAAATTTTGATCATCAATATTATTATTAATATAAGTTTATCTGATATATTTACCATTATTATATATTATTTAAATATATATTTAAGCTTAACCTATACTATATATCAATAAATAAATAAATAAAGTATTAAAAATACTAAATTCAATAAGTTCAAAATATAATATTTTATAATCTAAATAGAATAAACACTAATTATCTCCCTTTGATTATTTAATTAGAAAAATAATATTTGCTTAATTTTAAATTAGGGGTTTGCTAACATATTCTAACCGCTAAAAATGTTTAATTGGCGTTTTTTGAAAATTCAACATTTCGTACATTTATAAGCTACAATCAACACCCAAATGAATGCTTTGACGATAATTACGCTTTTCAAAAGGCGAACAATTAAAAGATATATATATATATGCATGTACGTGTATATATATTTATATATATATATATATATATATGTATAATTCTTAAATTTTATTAAAAACATATTATTACAACCTTATATTTAAACCAAATTCATACTTATAATTTTATTCTATTTTTATTCTCAACCAATATTACTTTTCTTATCAAGTAAATATTTTCTTTTTTCTTTTTATTTTTTCCAGATACATCTGCCTTTCTTAAAAATTGCTAGGTTTATTTATGGTGCCTTTTACATATAAAACCCCACCCAATACCTTTACTGATGAGGAGACTTTGTTTACAATAAACTATATGTCAAAATTATTGTTCGTAGCTTAATGTCTATCACAATAAAAACATCGTTTCCGAAACGATCGTACAAATTATTGACTTTGTTGTTGTTCCTTCTTATGAAACAGACTTTTAATTTTTCATTCTATTTTGAATTTTAAATTATCAATAACGTTAGTAAATATATATATGTATATATATGTATATATACATATACATATGTCTATGAAAGTGAAAGTGTATGTCCGTGTGTGTGTGTGTGCATTTCCCGACACAACACCTCTGTCAATTTCTAGTCTACAGAATTGAAATTTGATATACAGTTAAAATTTTATATAAAGGGTATTCAGAGGTGGAGCAAGCTTTTAATCGGTTTGGCTCGTAAATTTGCCTATCTAAAAAAGAAAGAATTGGCCATAAAGTGGGTGGTCGTTTTAGGTTAAATTATATCTCCCTCATTTTTTTAAAATAACATCTCTTTATATCTGGAAAACTACTAGTTTGCCGTAATTTTAAATGTTATTTTCGTTTTTAGCACCACCGAAAACCAATAGAAGTGGTGATTTAAAAGGATTTTTCGAGTGTGGACTAATTCTGCACATTTACCTTATTTTTTTTATTTTACCGCTTTTTGTCATGTAATCTTCTTTTTTGTATTAAGTCAAACATGGTACGATTTTCTTTTCAATTATTTCTTTAGGTATGTGAACTTCATTTTCGGCCTGAAGACATAAGGAAGAGGCATCAACATTTGATGAAAGAACTGGAAAGACAATTAGTGTTAAATTAAAAAATCCCTATCTTAAGGATTGTGCAATTCCTCGAATTCAACCAAACTGCCCCTCTATTTATCGTAATCAACCACTTTTAGAGACTCTCCTAACGCAAAGAAAATTCGTTTAGAAAATTCTGCTCTTAAGCGTTCATTATATGAAAGTGTTGCTGACGAGTTAGAGTTACGGAAACGGAAAACTTTCCATAATATTGATGATTTAGAAAAAAAATTAACGTTTATAGATAAAAATTATTGGACTTCTATTAGGCCAGTCAATACTATCATTATATGCCATATAAAGAGATGCCCCTCCCCCAAAATAAAAATGTCTATGGTGATTGAACCGGTCTTAACCGTTAGAGTATTCTGTAGTGATGTGGAAATGAGTGCTATAGGGGAGTATAGAATTCCTGAATATGTAACAGAGGAAAATACTTTGCAGATTTTGATGGAAAACATGAAAAAAATGCGCATCGAAGAACAGGAAATGAAAACTTCTAATGTAAGTTCTTTATTAAAATTAATCTTATAATTTTTCCTATTAGTGCAAGATGAATCATTTAAATATTTTAATGCCATTAAGTTCATATATGAACAAATTAACATAATGACAATGAATAAGGTTAATTATTCGACTGAAATGATGGTATTTTCTTCCTTATTATATAACTGCTCCCCTAGAGGGTACAGACTGTTAAGAGACGCTAAAAATGTAATTTTACCACGCTTTTTTTTTACACAGTTATTACCACTTATCAAGGCCCGGAAGCCACTCAGGGATAAGGATTATTGCAAGTATATAACGTTAGTGTGGAGATTTGATGAAGTGTTTACTTAAGGGGGCGGTTCATTAGGAATTTGTTAACATTGGACTTGAACACATCCAAGTTGTAGTCCGGTGGGAAGCAGGCAGACGGAACAGAGTTCCACAGGCGTGCAGTTCTAAGAAAGAAGCTTTGTTCATGGAATTCACGTTTTGATATAGGCACAGATAAAGAGTGGGGGAAATTTTTCACAGTGGATTCGGCTAGACGGGTGTTTTTCGTGAAAGATTGGCGAGGGGGTACCAGAGATTGGAGTTCAGACGAGCATCTGCGATGCAAATAACGATAAAACAAGGATAGGCTCGCACCCTCTCTTCTGTGGGAGAGAGGTTGCAGGGTAGAGAAAAGAGCCACCCCCACTAAGCCACGAAGTCTATTTTGTACTCTGTCAAGGCAGGATAGGCTGCTTTTTGCAGCTCCTGTCCAGATATGGCAACAGTATTCCATCCTTGGACGTACTGGGCTTTTATATAGATATTCAACTATTCGAAGATTAACCTTATCAACTTCTTTGAATCCTGTCATTGAACAACACGATAACAATGTTCTCATGTATATTAAAAGTAAGTTCAAGTTACTAATGCAGAATGACATCACAGTATCTTTACTTGTTGATGAAATACGTCTCCAAGCTTATCTTGATTATAAAGGTGGTAATATTGTTGGCTTAGCTAACAAAAGCAATGAACCTGCCACAAGTGCATTTGCTTTTATGCAGTGTATTCTCACAATATAAGGAGGTTGTGCATATTATACCATCTAAATGTCTTCTAGCTGAGAACTTATTTGACATAATTAAACGTGTAATAATTAGCCTTGAAGATATAGGGTTTAAGGTATTATCGGTTATAACAGATAATAATGCAATAAAAAAAGCTATGTCTTTCTTTTGTAGCCCATCAGAGCTTTCAATTGTATATCCCCATCCAGTTAGAACGTCTAGCCCTCTTTTCTTCTTATTCGACTCAGTGCATATATTAGAATGCATTAGAAACAATAGGCTTGGCCAAAAAGATGAACATAAATGCATGATGTTCCCAAAGTTTTGTTAGAATGGAAATCATGAATTAGATAACATCCAAAGTGCTCCATTTTCTAGTTTACATAAACTTTATGCCCTAGAATCTCAATCACTTGTGAAATATTGCTATAAATTGACTTCAAAAGCTCTTTCTCCGACTACTTTTGAAAGGCAAAATGTTAATTTGGTTTTGCAAATTTTCAACGAATATACTATTCAAGGTTTGCTAACCTTAGGAAAACAGGAATGCTTGCCAAATAATGCAGAAATCGCAGCATACATTCGAATATTTTATATTTGGTGGACAATACTGAATGTGAAAACACCATATAAAGGTTGTCGACTTCGTAATAAATATGCTAATCCAATAATGATAATTATAGTACCCTAAATGTTTTTTTGTGACTGGTTAGAAATTTGGAATAGCATTCCTGGAAGAACTGGTAAGTTAACAAAAAAAACATGCTGTTTTGCACCATACTACTTACGCAATTTCAGAATTGACTAAATATTGCATAAATGTACTGACCCTGGTGTATATATTACCAGGAAAGTTTCAGACAGATAACCTTGAGGCAAGGTTTGGCCAGTATCGACAACTTAATGGAGATCTGTATAATATATCGATACGTCAGGTGTATGAATGTGAAAAAAAAAACTCAGAATGTTGTCAGTTTTAAAATTGAGCTTACCAATTAATAATCGAACTATTGAATTGAAAAATTTAAAAGAAACTAACTGGGATGAAATGACAAGGGAGCAAGAGTTACATGTTTATAAATTTAACATAGATGTAACAGAAGATGATGTTAATCAATGCAAGGAAGTACTTCCTGTTATATTATACTTAGCAGGTTATTGCTGTCATGCAGTTTTAAAAAAACTGAAATGCAATAGCTGCAAAAATTTAATATCCGGAAGAGAGGCTGTTGAAGAAATAGCTGAATTAAACAGTTACTTTCAGGGTATTAACAGAGGTTCTCTGATATACCCAAATGATATAACTGATAATTTTTTCTTATATAATTATATAGTTATAAACCAATTTACAAAATGCGATTCTTTTTTACATTCGATTCATCAGAGAAAATTAGCCATGTACATAACTTTAAATATTTGGGCTGATCAAAATCGATTATTTTTTGTTAACTCTTGTGATGAGGGTCACACTATTCAGCAAATTGAAAAAAATACTGATATAGAGTTCATCGAATTCCCTTATATACAATTTTTGTCGCAAAGAGAATGACAATATTAGTAAAAAAATATCAGAAAAAGAAAGATTCAAACTTTTAATTAAATTCTACAACAGATTTTTGAAAAATTTTAATATTCAATGTTTGAAATATTTCTGCCTTAGTAACTTTGTTTATACTAACATTTGTTTGAATTTAATTTTAAACTTATTCTTTGTTATTCAGTTAAACTAGTTTATTGTTCGTTATTCAGTTAAACTAATTTATTATTCGTTTTTCAGTTAAACCAATTTATTATTCGTTTTTCAGTTAAACTAATTTATTGTTCGTTTTTCAGTTAAACTAATTTATTGTTCGTTTTTCAGTTAAACTAATTTATTGTTCGTTTTTCAGTTAAACTAATTTATCGTTTGTTTTTTAGTTTTGATTTTTAAAATATTGTTTTTTTTTTATTTAAAACTGTTGTGAAGGAACATAACTGGCTATACACCGGTTACAAACTGTATATATATATTGGACTGTTTGGCAGACAGCGGCAGACAGCGGCAGACAAGCAGTCGCAGTAAGACGGATAGTCTTACGTGTTGATTATCAGACTTTCTTCCCCATACTTGTTACTATGTACTTCTATTTACCTTAGGCGAGCAGCCTTACGTTTCTGTATTATAAATAAACCCCATTACACATACCACTCGGTGTAACTCACGTTTGTCTTTATTTCCTAAGTATTTAGGAATATAACAATGTCGACGAAAGGATGTTCTTTCTCTTAACAGAGATAAATTACCGTACCAAGGACTGTGTACAATGCAAGGATTTTTTGTTTTACGAAAAAAACAAACTACACAAGGATTTTTGACCACGTGCGTCAATGAATTTAAAAATTTTTCCTACCTAAAGTAGCGAAAAGTACGGATTTTTCTTCGTAAAGAACTCACAAGAAATTATAGAAACATGTTCAAGGTAAAGTGGAATTTATATTTATTTTGACAAGTAAAAAAAAAAAAAAAAAAAAAAAATGGTCGCAAGTTGAATTCGAAACTACACTAAAGGATTAAGAGTTTCGAAAGAAAAAATATAAATACAACGACTATTGTACCATTTTATGCCACGTGGGAACGGCAGCCATATATTTTTTTTTTTGGAAAATTAATTGTTTGTTATTGCCTTTATATAAATAATTGGAACTATTTGTCGTGGGAAGTAAGAAATATTTTGTGTATGAACTTACGTTGTTGAAAAAAAAAAAAAAAAAAAAAAAAAAAAAAAAAAAGAATTATTTTACAAAGCCTGTTGAATTACTATGGATGAACTTTGTTGAAACGTGTTGTGTCTGCATATTGCTACTAATTTACGATATACGTAAATTTACGATTTTTCTTTGGAATTATTGTGTAGAATTCGAAAAGACATTTTTGTACTAGAAGCTAACATGGAACAATTAGCAGAGTTAACTAAGGCTCTAGCCCTTAGCATCCAGGAACAGACAAAAATGACTCAACAATTTTTAGCGCAACAACAACAACAACAACAAATTCAACAACAACAGCTACAGCAACAGCTGCAACAACAACAAGAAAGAACACAAAAAACTTTAGAGGCACAACAAGAACAAACAAACATACTACAACGACAAATGTCGACACAGCAAAAGAATTTAGAAAAGCTAATTCTAACGTCGACCGGGAAGAAGACTAATTTTTCTGCCGAGGGTATTTCAAATTCACTAACGGAATTTCGTTACTCCCCGGATACTGGTGTTACTTTCCCTGCATACTACAGAAGATACGAAACAATTTTTACGAAAAGATGTTTAGACTGGACCGATGAGGAAAAAGTTACCCTGCTACTACAAAAACTGGGTACTGATGAAAACACCAAGTATGCAAATCTAATTCTACCAAAAAAACCGGAGGAGGTTTCGTTCGAGGAAACAATTAGTACCTTGTCGAAAATATTTGATAAAAGGGATAGCCTATTTCACTCTAGATACAAATGTTTGAACATTCAGAAGGCAGAAGCTGAAGACTATCTAGAATATGCTTGCACTGTGAACTGTTTATGCGAATCATTTAAATTGAATGAAATTGCCGCAGACCAATTTAAATGTTTAATCTTTGTACAAGGTCTCACAGCACCAAGGGACAAAGATATACGTTCACGGATCCTAACAATTATGGAGGCGGATCCTAACATAACATTGCAAAAAGTCACTGAAGAGTGTCAACGTCTGATTAACATAAAGAAAGACAACACTCGCATTGAAGAGAAAAATATTTTTAAGGTGCAGCAAGTAAAAAGGCAAGGGACCACAAGAAAGTCCAGGTTCCAAGAACACAGGATCCTTAAAGGATACAAAGACCCAAAGCTAAAGTGTAAATGTTGTGGTAGTTTAAGACACAACAATAAGACCTGCTGGTTTAGGAACAAAATATGTTATGAATGTGGTCTCAGAGGTCACAAGGGAACATACTGTGCCCAGAAGAAAAGACAAGGGACCGATAATGTAAATACGCTTCGCATGAATAAAGAAAAAAGCTGCGAAAGACGGAAATATGTTGATGTTCGGATAAATGGACATCTGGTTACATTGCTTCTGGATAGCGGTGCAGATATTAGTATTATAAATGAAGATATATGGAAAAGGATAGGTCGACCTGAATTAACGAAAACCAGAAAGACGGCGAGAAGTGTGTGCGGCAAAAGATTAGAGTTCAAGGGAGAATTAAAATGCAAAGTGACATTCGCTAACCAGACTCATAAATCCAAAGTGTACGTCGTACCAGGAAAGAATACATGCCTGTTTGGGGTAGATGGGATTGTCCTGTTTAATTTATGGGAGAAACCCATAAATTCGTTTTGTAACGTTTTAACTGCAGAAAAAGCAAACCAAAGGGAAGACTTCCTGAAGGATTTGAAAACTGAATTTCCCAATGTTTTTGCCGAAGGACTAGGACTCTGTATTAAGACAGAGGCAAAATTTGAATTAAAGAAAAATGCCACTCCAGTATTCAAACCTAAAAGGAATGTGCCTTTTTCAGCGATGGACGCAATCGAAAAAGAGTTGGATAGACTTCAACAACTGGAAGTCATTGAAAAAGTTAACCACACAGATTGGGCAAGTCCAACCGTGTATGTAAAGAAAAAAAATAACAGAATAAGGGTCTGTGGAGATTTTTCAACGGGTTTAAATGACTGTCTATTGGACCATAATTATCCCCTTCCGTCCGCAGAAGATCTGTTCTCTAAGCTTAACGGAGGAAAATTTTTTTCTAAGATAGACCTCTCAGATGCTTACTTGCAAATTAAGATCAGCGATGAATGCTCCAAATACTTAGGCATAAATACTCATAAGGGCATTTTTAAGCTAAAGAGGCTTCCTTTTGGATTAAAGGTTGCTCCTGCTATTTTCCAGCAAATTATGGACACGATGCTGGCAGGGTTGGAATTTTCAATGGCCTACCTTGACGATATCCTAATTAAAAGTGAAAATTTGCAAGATCATAAGAAGCATGTAAAAGAAGTATTCAAAAGAATACAGGAATTTGGTTTTAAATTGAGCCCAGAAAAATGCGATTTTTTTATGAAAAAAATTAAATATCTAGGTCAAATAATTGACAAAGAGGGTCGAAGACCGGATCCACAAAGGACTGAAGCAATTGAAAAGATGCCTGCTCCAGATTCAGTGACAAAATTAAAATCGTTTTTGGGATTAGTTCAATACTATGCAATTTACATCCCTAACATACATAATTTAAGAGCTCCTCTTAACGAGTTACTGAAAAAGGGTGTTAAATGGAACTGGAATAAGGAATGTGAATCTGCTTTCCAAAATATCAAAAGATGTCTACTGTCAGACTTAGCATTGGCACATTTCAATCCAGAAAAGGAACTAATACTAGCAACGGACGCCAGTGATTACGGTGTTGGCGCTGTATTACTTCACAAGTATGAGGATGGTAGGACAAAAGCTATCGCCCATGCTTCAAGAACGTTGGTTGCAGCGGAGAAAAATTACAGCCAAATTGAAAAAGAGGCGCTGTCGATAATATTTGGAATTACAAAGTACAATCGATTTCTCCATGGACGATCTTTTATTTTGCAAACCGACCATAAACCCCTACTTACCATATTTGGATCAAAGAAAGGCATTCCCACACATACTGCGAATCGATTACAGCGATGGGCTGTAACCCTCTTAAACTATCAGTTTAAGATGGAACATGTATCCTCAAAAAAGTTAGGACACGCAGATGCATTATCACGGTTGATCCCTAAAAGAAGCGAAAGTTTCGAAGAAACGGTAATTGCTGCGCTTAAAGACGAAAGTGAATGTACAAGTTCAATGTGTAATATGATACGTGAACTTCCGGTAACTTTCGAAAAAATAAAAAAAGAGGCAGTAAATTACATTTTCATTAAGAAAATGAAAAATCAATTGGGATGGATAAAAAAAAATAAAAAGGTAGATCAAACAACGCCTTTTTCCATCTGTGAAGATGTGCTCATGTATGGTGAGAGGATCGTAATTCCACTAACGTTACAGAGGAAAATTCTGAAGGAATTTCATACAGGTCATCCGGGCATTTCGAGAATGAAATCCCTTATGAGAGGATATGTGTACTGGCCTGGTATGGACAAGGAAGTTGAAAAATGTGTCAAGACATGCAGAGGATGTCAATTAGCAGCTCGAGATCCTCCAGTAAAAACGACGCCATGGCCAAAGACGGACCTACCCTGGTCACGTCTGCATATTGATTATGCGGGACCTATAAATGGTTATTTTTACTTGATTATTGTAGATTCTTTTTCAAAATGGCCAGAAATATTTAAGTTTAGACATCCAACAGCAAAAAACACTGTGAGTGCGCTTAATGAAATTTTTAGCCGTTTTGGAGTGCCAAAAACCTTAGTGAGCGATAATGGAACAGCATTTACTGCTCATGAATTCAAAGAATTCTGTGACTCACTAAATATTCTACATATGACAACACCTGTGTACCATCCACGATCGAATGGGTTGGCCGAAAAATTTGTAGATACGTTTAAAAGGGCACTTAAGAAAAATCTTACTACGGACACAGACGAACAATGTATTTAAACATTTTTAGCAATTTACAGGGTGACACCAAATCCTAATAATAATGTCAATTCTTCCCCGGCTGAGCTAATGTTTGCAAGAAAGATAAGATCTGTCTTCGATAGGCTGCTACCAGAGAAAAAGAAAGTTTTCAAAAAAGAAAACCTTAATACCAAGTGCTTCTCCCCAGGTGAAAATGTATATTTCAAAAATTTTCAAAATGGACGAAATCAGTGGGTTGAAGGTATTATCAAAAAAAAGGATTGGGAGCATGGTCTATACCATCCAAGGATTAAGTTTTGTCTGCAAAAGACACAGAAATCAAATACGTCCCAGACTGTCTCCAAATGTGGAAGAGACACCAATGGAAACATTGTGCGATATTTTTGATATACCAAAACCAGCGTGTGTACCGCAAACAATGAATATGTCGCCTGAACCGACCATACGGGCTGGACAGAAACCTTTACCCCGGGTAACGCTGACCAGAAGGAAAAGCGCAAGAAAGAGAAAAGTTACCAGGAGATTAAGCCCTGACCCTAAAAGGAAGAGGTATTTAAGCTAAAATCAGGAAGATTTCAGCTTCAGGGGGAGGTGTTGTGAAGGAACATAACTGGCTATACACCGGTTACAAACTGTATATATATATTGGACTGTTTGGCAGACAGCGGCAGACAGCGGCAGACAAGCAGTCGCAGTAAGACGGATAGTCTTACGTGTTGATTATCAGACTTTCTTCCCCATACTTGTTACTATGTACTTCTATTTACCTTAGGCGAGCAGCCTTACGTTTCTGTATTATAAATAAACCCCATTACACATACCACTCGGTGTAACTCACGTTTGTCTTTATTTCCTAAGTATTTAGGAATATAACAAAAACATATTTATTTTTCATTTTTATTTATTTCTATTGAATAAACTTCCGTTACATACAAATCGAATGGTATTCCTTTTTTTAAATTTTTTAACAACTTTTCTCCCTTTCAATTCGTTTTTTATTATTAATATTTTTATTATTAATATTGGATGAGTTTCAGTACAAAGTATCATGTTTATCTTTTTTAAACCAATTTTGAAGTTTTCTAACGCTTTTTGTAAAAAATGTCTGCTCATTATCGACAGTCTGTGTTCCACTTATCTAGCTTGCTATGACCTATGGCAATGACGTCATTTTTCAGCTGACGGGCCATCTATGACGATGGTCACGGTGTTAGACAAACATACGAAAATCCACGTGAAATTAGTCACGTTTGAAAACATACTTCTGACGTCATAGACAAAGGACATTTCTCTATATAGGATACTATGGGTTCGGATTTTAGTCAGTCAGTAACAGAGTTGACCAGCCAAGAGTTGACATAGTCAAAGGAGAGCCCCCTTAGAGGCGAAGGTAGACGATTAACCATGTAGCTATAAGTGGAATTCCTGACGTCATCGACCGGCCGATCAGATGAATAAAGAAGTCATCATTATGTTGTAACTGTTGTATTGTGTCATCGTTCATCACGAACGAAAGGTAATTGTGTGTATCATCTTATAATGAACAGTGTGTAACTATTCGAAGATTATGTATCTTCTCTCCTCTGTGTTAAGAACTGTGCATCATATCACCCTCTCCTCGGTATATGTAAAGAAGAACAATCCCCTGTCAGATATATAAATGTCTTCCCCTCAGGAATTGTCACAGTCGTCGTCATGAGATAATAGATATAAATGTTCTCTCCCTCACCATCACTATCGTTGTATTATTATTAATAGAAATTCTTGTGTGCAGAGCGTTTGCTTAGTTGGTAGAGTGCTTGCCTCGCATGCAAGAGGCTCGGGTTTCGAATCCTTAGTTCGGATTTGTCTAACTGATGAGCCCAAATAAGGACGAAACTTGAGTCTTGGACTTCCGGTTCGTTGACTGTCATGGATCTTGTGGGCTGCGGCGTTGTTTGGCTGTGGAATTTATTAAAAGCAAATATTACGAGCAAAGGAGTATATTTCAATACGAACCACTACTGGGAACTCAAAGAATGTGGACGATCACCGATAGTAGAGTGGAAAATATTACGACAAGCCAGCTTATTTAGCAATCGAGACGACTTGTCTTGATTATATTTTATTGAGATATTAGCTTTCTTAAACTGTAAAGAACACTAAAATTTATTAAACTGGAGCAGTTAACTAGCAAACCACGTAAACGTAAAATAAACTTTACTTTGTGATAGCGGGGATAATGATGAAGAGTGACATGCATTTTTATCAAAAATATTAAGTATTTTAACAAAATACATAAATTTTGAATTTACATTATGTTGTGTTATGTTATTCTTATCATGAGGCATATAAAAAAAATAATAAAATGATCTTCGAGAACAGTAAAAACCGAAAATATCGTGTGAAAAATTTACATGTATTTTTTTTATTTTCGAGTTATAATATATATATATATATATATATATATATATATATATATATATATATATATACTATTTAGAGTGTTTTACTCCTAAATTATATTTTTATCACACATTTGCTTACCCCTACAATTTTTTATCACAGCTATCTAATGTTTGTCAATCTGTTACGATATTCTAATTAGAAAGTTGTTTAAATAGATATAATTGATGTTACGGATTTTGCAAAAAAAAATTTTTTAAACCCATTTTTGTGGATTTATCTAATTTTGCAAAAAAAAATACTTTTTCCATATAGAATACATTTAAATACAGTTAAATTCAGGATTTTTATTTTTTGTCTTTTTTATAAATCTATTTTTGACATATTAATGTTTAATAAAGAAAAACCTTGTAGTGTGAAACAGTATTTTCCCTATTGAAAAAAAAAACATCTTGTTCGCACTTCCAAGAAATTTGCACGCGAACTCTTCAAATGTAATAGTAATGGATTCTATAGGACAATTATGTTGACACACCGGTTCTCGTTAGATCACTGAAATTAATACTGTTATATGATAAGGGCTGTCCCCTTTTCATGTAAGTATAAAAATGGAGAGATTTAGTTAAAATGAAAATGAAATAGAATAGACGAGATTCGAACCTCGTAATTTAGGTTTAGAAATAAATTACGAGAGAGAATTAGCAATGAAATGTGAAAACACACCATTGTTTAGCTTAGAGATAAAATAGTTTCAAGAAAAGAATGTGCGTTGTCAATTCTGTTATGAAAATGCAATTGAAAGAATGCAACTACAAGATAATTGAATAAACATGTTTTTAACATATTGGAAATATAGGTTACTGGGAATATAGGTTAAAATTCCTTTTGTAAACAAAGGAAAAAGTTTTGGACACGCATTTCCAGAACACGTGAAAGATGACACATGTTTTAACATGTGTATTATGTCATGGAAAATGGGAAGTTCTTGATATAGTTAGAAACTTTAGAGAAACTGAGGGGAGAAACTGGGGAGAGAGTCAGAGGGAGTTTCAGGACGACACACGATAGTCTGCAGTTGGGATTCGAACGTCTAGAAGCGAGACGGTTTTTTAAACTTAATATGTGAGCTTTGAATTCTTTATGATGAAAACCACGACCGGTCGGGAGAAGAAATAAACCCATCATGTGTTTTTATAAACGCCGTCTTTGTGTTGTAATTCTACCAAAAGGTAAAGTGAACAATGTTATAGATGTCTTACGTATATCATGTGTTTTAAAATGTCTTTACATCCGCATCTTACATACACAATATGAACACTAAGACTGTCTGAACTCTACATCTCATATCTACACTTCTAAGTACAAACATTTTAATATATATGAATCTTCATAACACGAACAATCTTTCTTACATCTCTCTCTCTAACATAAACTCTCTAAGACTCTCTTAGACTCACTATTAATAAGACCTTACAACGAACGATATAACAACAAAAAGAAACAGAGTAATAATAATAATAATAATAATAATAATAATAATAATAATAATAATAATAATGATGATAATAATAATAATAATAATAATGAACTATAAAATATAACAATACCGTTGAGTGTGGCGAGTACCATGGGTGACTGCTTAGGAATAACAGGCGATTTATGTAAGAGAACATTAACACCTCCCTACAAGAACTGAAAAAAACAACCATCGTCATCGCCCCTTACGATTACATATTTGCGATTGGACAGTGCTTATTTAATTAAAACTTCTTTCGGGGGAACCCGGTTCATCCGCCTAAGGTAAATACACCTTGTTTTTTTTTTTCTACTCATATCAGATGCCTTATATCCACTAGAAAGAAGCAGTATATCTGGTTGATAATTGCGAAACCCTTTCTTCGCGATGCAAACGTTTCGGCGTTATCCATTGCTCCCCGGGGCTGAATGAGATCATTTATCCACTTAGTCATCAATATTATTATTATTAGTATTCATTAGTTGTCATTAGTATTCATTATCAGTCATTAGTATTCATTGGCAGTTATTAGTACTTCCAGCAATGACAGGATGCATAGTTTTGGGGCGTGTCTACATATGTCGGTAACTTACAGTGTCTGTTGACATGTTCTGGTTTTGTCACCTGCGGGCAGACTGATATCTTTTGCTAAGCACATGTCTTTATTTCGTATTTTCTGCACATACAACTCTTTGAGGCTTCTCCAGTTTTTTTTCTTCTGTCGTGTCGTGTTGCTATTAAATGGTCACGAGTTATCTGTACCTATGCACTGCCTGGAGCTTTGTCGCAGTCTATATATCTTTAATTGCTTTCGTCTGTTCTGTCAACACTTTCGGTAATTTCCACGAGTAAATAAGCAGATATGCTGTCGCGATGACAAATATACACAGAATTGTATTGAAAAGTAGAAGGCATGATAATAAATAAATTTAAAAACTGTAATGCGAGCAGCTGTTATGTTTACTCTTACAAAGGGCTTATATTTTAAAATTGTGATAAAAACAATTGCAATACAATCATTTTTGTAAGCAACTCAAAGTAGTAGATTTGTATTAAAAATTAGCAACAATAATAATAAAAATAAAACCACTAATATTAATACTACTATTAATAATAATAAATAATTATTATGATAATTATTATACTGATAATAAAAAATCACTATCAGCCACAGATAAATGAAAAACAGAATTCCCGCACATAAGTGATCCGCCAGGTATATACCGCAAAATCGATGGGAATAATTAAGGAGCATCGAAATACCTAGAAGGGAGAACATCGATCAAACTAGAAAGATATAAGAGTACTGACCGCTTGCAGAGGATTGTCGTAACGTTTTTCTCGTCCGTATCATTTAAATTAAAATTACCCAAGGATTTTGCTATACAACAACAATAACAGCAAAGAGGGTCAATGTTATTTTCGTCAAAATTGGAATTGCTTTTTATATGTCACCGTTACGGAATTCACATTTCTTTCGTGAGTGTATTTTTAAGTAAAATCACTTCAGAACAACTAAACGAAATCTAATAAGAGAAGAAAAAACAATCATAATATTATGTTTTCAAAACGAGTAGATTAGAGGAACGCATCGGTTTTTCATTAAGAGTTATCTTCTTGTAAGTTAGATTTGTTTTTTTTTGTTTTTGTTTTTTTAATGTCGTCGAAAAAAGAAACGACAAAAATAACAACATTATTATATTTTTTTTTTTTACAAATCATCGATTAGATGAATGTATCGGTTTTGCAGTTGAAAAAAAAAAGAATGAGAGGGAAAATTATGATTTAACGGAGAGGATTAGAGAAAATATGGTCAGACATTCATTTCAGAATCGATTCTTACTTACACGAACACATGCTTTAATTTAAACAAAACAGAAAGTGGATCCTGAATGTACTTTCGGTAGCCACAAAACTCTCGTTTCCTTTATTTTATCCTTTAGTCCTCACATTCCATGAGTGATATTTCTGACAAAGGTGGAAGAAATGCTGTTTTCTGTGTCGGAATCTATTCCATCTTATCAGTAACAAGTGTGACACTTGAGTACTATCTTGTTAGCTCATAATGCTTTATGTCTTGTCTGAAGCGATTTCCATAAAAATGAATTTCTAAAAACGGCCAAATGTTGTGACTAGTGAAAAATCAATGTTTGTGATAATGCATAATAATTTGCAATAGTTATTGTACGATTTTCCCCACTCTCTATCTGTGCCTAAATCTAAACATAGATTCCAAGAACAATGCTTCTTTCACAGAACTGACCGCCTGCTTCCCGATTTAATACAACATGGTAGCCTTCAAATCTAACGTAAACTAGTTCATGTTTAGCCGTTCTAATAAATAATCAAATCCTACCAAATTTACACCATAAGTGATTACTACACCACTAAGTTACATTCATTAACCCTTATCATCGAGTAACCTTCGGGCTTTAATAAGTGGTGAATCTATAAAATATAAAATGTGTTCCATTATAACTTTAAGGAAACGACATAATAACTCGTTTGAGAAATTCCAATGAGTAAAATAATTTATCATTTAGACTCAATGGAAATAACTTTTCCTTTTCACGGTGACCAATTACTGTGAAGTACTTGTTTGAGAATTTATAGTGTGGAAAAATAAATAAATAAATAATAATAATAATAATAATAATAACAACAACAACAACAAATGGTACAAACATAAACCTGCAACAGGACTCGAAAACGAGAACCACAAAATCCTATGGGACATGGACATACAGACGGACAAATCCATCAAAGCAAGAAGACCAGATGTCGTAATAATTAACAAGAAAGAAAAATCCTGTCAAATCGTCGACTTTGCAGTCCTAGCTGACCACAGGGTGAGTATGAAAGAAAAGGAGAAACGAAGTAAATACACAGAGCTAGCCAGAGAGTTAAAAGGGATTTGGATGATGAAGAAAATCCAAATAGTACCGATAGTAGTAGGAGCACTAGGAAAAATTCCGAAAAACTTCGAAAAAAGAATGTCAGAAATTGAATCAGAGGAATAACTGCAAAAGTACAACGACTAACGATAATGAAAATGACTGAAATATAAGGAAAACCCTTGAATGCGGAGAATAATACAAGACAATATAACGAATAAGCGTTACAGGGAATGAAGAACACCGAAACTGCATATTTACAAGTTCTACACCCCCCATCATGCATCCCCCTCATTGTTTCATCACCGCCATCCCCAATAAAAGATGATACCAAAGGGCCGAGAAGGGCCAATAAGGATTGAAAGACCGAGGAGCGAGCGCCAACTAGACCTCGGCTGGACAAGCGCAAAGAGAACTCGGACCTTGGGGAGGCTGAGTGCCACTCAAATTCCAATATAAACCAATGGCAACTACCAGCGAGACATCAATGGTAAGCGGCTGTTGCGATAATGCAAATTCATTTGCAAATGCTATCGAAGGAGGTGGAGAGAGCTGGACGTCTGTGGAGACTTGTTGTCACTCAGCTTCCAGAGAACACCACAAGTTTCCAATCAGATCGTTTGTTGACTTGTGTGAAAGTTCCATGTGAGCCAATAATAATAATAATAATAATAATAATAATAATAATAATAATAATAATAATAATAAAAACGGATAAACCTATCCAAACAAAAACACCGAATGTCATAATGATTAACAAGAAAGAAAAGTCCTATCAAATCGTGGACTTTGCTGTTCTAGCTGGCCACAGGTGAATATCAAATAAAAGGAAAAGCGCAGCAAATACACAGAGCTGGCCAGAGAGCTGAAAGAGATATGGATGACGAAGAAAATCAAGATACCTATAATAGTAGGCACACTAGGAACTATTCCGAAAGGCTTTAAAAAAGAAAGAATGGGAGAAATTGGAACCAGGGGAATGACTAGGAAGATAAAACAAATAAGAATAATGAAAATAGCTGAAATATTAAGGAAAACTCTTGAATGGTGAGACCGCTATCCATGAGACAGAGGCAAAATACTACAGAGACACAACATGAAGAAGCGTTACGTGGATCTAAGAACATTGAAACTGCATATCTATAAGTTCTCTATCCCTTTTCCATCCCTTCAACTGCCCTATCACCGCCCCAAAAAGAGTAGAACCAAATAGCAGAGAAGGGTCAAGGAGGATGGAAAGATAATAATAATAACATTAATACTAATAACAATAGCATGGATAGTTATAACAATAACAATAACATTAATAATAATAATAATAATAACAATAACAATAATAATAATAATAATAATAATAATAATAATAATAATAATAATATGAAGATTGTGTAATGAAACTGTATTATGACAACCGAATAATATTCTAAAACTTTTGGGGGGGTATGCGCATGCAAACTGATGGGTTCTTGAACATATTGCATCCTATTCAGTCTTTATAAATAAAACCAGGGCAACTTGCTTAGTCGTTAACATGGCTCTCCTTTTTCTTATCACAATTCAAGAGAAAGAATAAGTATCAAGATCGAAAGTTGGAATTAGACTATGGAAATATAAAGAATCAAACAGGAAAAAATCAGTCAAGATAGTAAATTCATCGATCCAACTAATCAGTAGAGGAACTTGAAGAAGACTAAAACTTTAATTAAATACATGGGAAAGGCCAGAGCATAAGGAACATGTGCATTAATAATTAAAGGAGTACAGGCAACAATTCTGAGAAACTAGAAACTATTTAAATCAAAGGAGGGTTGACTTTATATAAAACATGGCATGGGTGGACTAACTAGGATATTAAGAAAAATCACTAACTTCCATGGAAAATGATCGGCTATTATTAATTAAAAATTAGTGAAAGAAAAAAATGGCGTGGAATATTGGAAAGATGAAAAGATGATATCTAACAGAGACCACTAGAATAAATTGTATTCTGAGCGAGATATCAAGAGCAATGATGCGTTTTTATTACATCTCTTAATTTATTGCATGTTGCATGTCCGATTTTTTCCGATTTTAATTTTCATGTACATACTGTAAATCTGTTCTAGTTCCAAGAGTCCTATCTTCCCGTCTAGTTTTATACACGTTTAGACTTACTGCTGCATTTCTGTATTTATTTCGTTCGTTCATTTGTCGTCAAATACTATATTTATTAGCCACTGTGATTTGTCTGTTTTAGCCATCATATAATTCGTTCTAAATCATATGCTTACAGTAATGATTTCGTCCCAATGTCCGTGCTGTAGCAATAGGAAAACCAAGTATTTTCGTTTTCTATTTCGTTATCATTTCGCAAAAGTGTCCACGTAGCTTTCTATCATAATATTATACAACTTACAACCTATTGTTTCCCAGTTCGAGGCCTACTATATTGTTAAACTTTCCGATTATAATTCAAATAATGATTGAAAATATTTGTGTTATCTAAAGAGAGAAACAATAAAGAGAAATGTGATTAAATAGATATATCTTATGGCGAATACGCAAGGCGTTTGACGTGGAATTGCTGGATAGTTTTGCTGACAAGGTAAATATCTGATTTCAAGACCAGGAAACGTGGAAAACTGTTTGCTTTCTCGTATATCACACACAGACGTAATATTCATTGGAGTTCTCCTCTCTCTCTCTCTCTCTCTCTCTCTCTCTCTCTCTCTCTCTCTCTCTCTCTCTCACTCTCTCTCTCTCTAATTGTTTATCTACCTTACTACCTTTGTTCCCTCTCTGCTCTTCTTATATATATATATATATATATATATATATATATATATATATATATATATATATAAAGTAAGACCACACACACCACATATAAACTCCATCAATCACTTTACTGCAGATTAGTAAACTATCAATATTTTACTAAATATATGTCACAAAAAATACAAATTGTATAATCAAATGACTGCTTTAAGGTTAGTTCTTTTCCAAAAGTTTATTCGAATTCATGCGATAGTCACAATGTTATAACATTTTATTCTTTATCAAGGAATTACCACAGTCCATCGCTTTATTGCAGATCTCTTAAAATGTTGTATTAGGACAAAACTAAAATGTCTGATCATGAAAACTTTACTTTTTATTATAGTTTTCTGTTAAAGAATAAACAAAAGCACATCCTAAGCCTCAAATAAATTAATTATTTATTGCCATATCCACCATTTTTTAAATAACTTTAAAACATCTTTTGTCCACCGAAGAAGTCAATTGTTTGATCTGTAAAGGAGTTATGGTTCTGGTGGCATCAACTAATTTTCTCCACATGGCATCTTCTGAAGTAAATTGCTCTCTGTCTCATAAACACCTCTTTTCCAGATGGACTAGAGATGTTCAATGGGGTTAAGATCCGGAGAACACGGTGGCCAGCTGATGAGAGTTTTTCCAAAGCAGCCCATAGATTCAAGGAAGGCTGCTATCTTTCTAGCAGAATGGGATGGTGCATTGTCATGCATAAAAATCACCTGAAAGCGACTTGACAATGGTAGGTCATCTAGCCATGGTGACCAATGGTTATCCAAAAAAGCTGTGTACGCATTGATGGTAAGTTTTACACACTCTGGAACTCGGAATGGTTCAACCAACTTATCCCCGCATGATGTCTCTACCTCCTTGTGGCGATAAACCCTGTAAGGGTTGAAGCTCAGTTCGAGTTCCAAAATTTGGCCCATCCATCCGGACCGTAAAGAGTAGCACGGGTTCCTATCTGTAAATAGGACACGTTGAAAATCCATTTTCATGCAATTCTGTGTTCAAACCGTTCGTTTTCCCCCTGTTTGATCAATAGAGACCTTGGAATAGTTTTCATGTTCCTTGCCATTTCATTCAGCAGATTACGTCGGGTCTGGATGAAGCGTTTCCAGCTCTTGCAAAAATGGAAGCACTGGTCCTGTTTAGGTTTCGTTTGACATCCCTACGAATTTTCCGAATATTACGATGTGAAAGGTTTCTCCTGGTGCCCTTATCCTTTCTGGATTTAGTGTTGCGATTCTTCACGAATAAAGCCAGAGTTCTTGGATTCTTTTCTAGCTCCATCGCTAATCTGTGATAGAACAATCTTACTGCGATTTAGCAACAATTCTTTCCTTTTCGATAACCGATAATCGCCCCTTTTTTGTCATTTTGAAAGACCTGGTATAAAGCGATGGCCAGTATAAATTACCTGATAATAAATAAAATGTCATACCTTCGTGAATATCGCATAGTTTGAATAAAATATTGGGTAATAACTTTGAAACAGTCATTTTTTATCATGTATATTTAGTGAAATATTGATATTTTACTCATCTGCAATAAAGCGATTGACGCGGTTTATATATATAATGCATGCTATATTTTATATATAGTTATATATATATATATATAAGAGAAAATAGTTAATAAAACATGTTAAAAACACTTTGAAAAAGAGTTTAAAACATATTTAATCTGAAAAGAAAACACTAAATAAGTGAATAGTCCTTATTCCGTGGAGTTTCGAAGAAATACTTTTCTTCTGATCAGAGGGTAGGAATTAGAAAAATGCGGGATCGGATTTTGCATGCAAAAGTATTTGATGAAACTGCAAGTAAGTCAAATATCTTACTTGATAACAAAACGTGAAGCAGAGGGCATATCGTGAAGAAAAAGGTGATTTCACGTGAATGGATAGTCTGGTGAAAGGTAAAGTATCCAATGACAAAAAACCCAAAAATGGAAAACCAAGAAATTAATTAAATTTCCATTCGCACAAGTAACATCCAAGGAACGCACGTAATTGGAAGATGGTCCAAAATAATCCAAAAGGCCGAAATCCATGAAATAATTCACGAATATGTACAAGAAAAAGGGGACAAATTCCAATAATATTAATAAAAGAAAAATAAGATATGCCGAGACAAAGTGTAATTAAGAAAAATCAGTGAAGAAGAAAAGAGAAAAAAATTAAATGGCGATTAGAATTAAATATAAAATAGAAAAGCAAATGTCAAAATGACCCAGACAAGATGACGTTAAAAGGCACGATAAATATAGGGCAAAAAAGAGGTCAACTGAAATGTACAGGTTATTACTTAAGAAAATGTAAGTAAGAGTTATTAAAAATACTAAATGGAAAAAATAAATAAAAAACAAAATTAAAAAACAAAAAATTAAAAAAAATTTAAGAGGAGAGGATGGTCGGTATCTGCAAATTTCGGATAACGCAAGTAAGTATGTACGTAAATGCATATAGTACAATATAAGTAAATATACATACAGTATATGAATGTGTAGGTAGATTGATATATTTGATAGATAGGGATATTTAAAGACTAAAACAGAAATTGCAGATTAAAAAACGGCCAAGCAAAGAAGAAACAAAGAATTAAAATAAAGGATTATTGAGTTATAAAGTATTAAGAAAGTATATTGAAAAAGAACGATAATGTTAAAGGAAAATTATATATATTTTAAAGGTTAAAGTAATAGCTATGTAATTTCAATATTACCATAATTTAATTTGGACTTAATTTTATAGAAAGAGATCAGTTTATTATATATATATATATATATATATATATATATATATATATATATATATATATATATATATATATAATTGCTGAGTATTATTTCTTTAATTTTTCCCATAAATTTATTTATTATATTGTCTTTCAAAAAACATTGCGCTAATCAGCAAAACTAGATATTTATCTATACGTACCTTTTGCTAACATTTTTACTTCTGAGGAGAAAAACCTATCTTTAAAACCCATCACCCTTTTTTTAGCGTACTCCTACAATATCGTATTATTGTTGTTAATATTTATTGCTTTATAATGGCCATAAATCTCTCTTCGCGTCAGTCATGTTGTAAAACTATATATTATATTAGAGATGTGTTTATTTGTTACTATCTATAAGATATGTTTTGATAATGTTTCTTGGTAATTGTTTTAGTAAAGGAATTCCCTGCTAGAGTTACTTATGGCGAATTCATCAATTTATTATTATTATTTTACTGCTGTTAATTTTTTTTTATATTTAGCATTCATTTTATAAGCATTTGTCTGACGGTATAAAAAACAGTTTTTATTGAATTGTGTGTTTCTCTATCTCTATATTCTGACAGGTTTTCCTCCCATGGTGTTTTGATGTGATCGATTCCATTTATTTGTACACGATTATAAATATATTGTAAGTACTGTATTCATTTATCTGATTCTTGAATTTGTTGTATAATTAATAGTGAACTATAATTTAGCCTTGGTCTTATGTTCTAGATTAAAATCTTGTGTCTATAACCTGCGTTGATGAAAAGATTTGATATAAATAAATCGTACATATGGTCTTAGAATCAATACTCCATTCAACAATTTTGGACTTTACTTTTAAAGTTAGAGAAAAGTACAACATCGTTGCACTCCTTCTGAAACCAAGTCTGGGACTCTTTGACTTGTGAGGCGCCGCCGAGTCTTGCTGCCACACTCGCGATTACCACACACTTCAGCACATCTAGGTACACATTGGTGTTGACTTTCAAGTCTACTTCAGATGTGAAGTGGCATGACATGGCACTCACTTGAAATAACATTACAGATCATAACCGTGGCCGGAATCCTCGTTGAGCTGTGCCCTCAAGCATTAAACCGTCCGGATTTGCATTTTGAGGGTGCTGGCAATGGTCCTGTTGTCATAACATCGATGTGTAGAAACGATGAGTTGTACAGTGGGGCATATCTGATTTTGCTCGTTGAACATTGCGTCACTTTCATACATGATAGAAGGGTCCTATCGTTCTTGGGATTTCTTCCCAACTGGCCAACTATGAGATGATCTGCAACAAAAAAAGAAAGCTAATTTTCATCAAATGGAAATTGAATCAGGTTGTTTTTTCTAGGGTGATAATTTTATCGTTTCACTATATAACTATATATATATATATATATATAGAGAGAGAGAGAGAGAGAGAGAGAGAGATAGATAGATAGATAGATAGATAGATAGATAGATAGATAGATAGATAGATAGAGCTATGCTTCTTAAATTAACATTAGGACTATTCTGAATTCCGGAGAGCAAGTTGATACAGTGATTGCAGGTGATTTACTGACTAAACAGTTTCCCAACGATAAACAGTAAATATATATAAAAATTAAATAAGTTTTATATAGTTTTAAAGGTTAAAAAACTTCAAAGACCGTATATATATACATATATATAAGTGTGTGTGTCTGTGTGTGTCTGTGTGTGTGTGGATGTGTGTGTGGATGTGTTTGTGGATGTGTGTAACTATTAAATGTAGCGAGTGTAGTCTGATATTAAACGTAACGTTAAATTATTTTTTTTAATTAAGTGAAAAATTCAGGGAAAAACGAATGTATGTCTATGCAAGTTTATTTTTTTCTAAACAATTCACTTCTAGTAAGAAAAAAGTACTCAAGCTCAGATCGAAATCAAAGCCTAAAGATGGTGAGTTAAGTACGATAACCATTAGGCGAGCTGAACACGATCTTTAAAAGTATTTCCACATCTCGTGAAACAGTTGACAAACAGATAAAATCCAATGACCCCCCAGTACTAATTATTCAATGTTTACCCCTTAGAAGCCCTGTTTCCGGTTAAACCGGATTAAAAAATTTCCACTCTTCTGAATAACGTATATTCCAAATTTCAAGTTTGTAGATGAAACATTCACTGGTCATTATGCTTGTTTTCGCATGCTATACAAACGCTAATGTACTATTAATATATGGCGTCGAAATGATACCTACTTTTGGTCTCTTAGAAAATTTCTGTGTCCATTTCCTTACATTTTATGGCGTAAATGTGTATTTCCTCCTCCTTCTCTCCCTATATCTCGCTCTCTCAGTCCCTATCTCTCTCTCTGTACATAATCTTCCAAACTTTATCTCTCGCTCTCGCTCTCCCTCATTCTCTCTTGTTTTTTACATTTCTTTTTATGCCAAAAAATTATTTTACGGCAATGACGAAGAAAAAGCAACAAACATTCATTTCCCCTCCCTTTCGTTCTCTTGCATTATATATTTTCTCCAGTAATTTATTATATTTTGTCAAATACTGTTACATTTTTTAATGTACTTTATTGACATATTCTTTATTTAAAGCTGTGCGATCTATTAGGACCGTCACCGAATTAAAAATGAGTGTTTCGGCAATATCTACTGGGTTCTATACATTGCGCACACGTTAACATTTTTTATTGGGGTAAAATTGTACATTACTTCAACCTTCACATTTTTTTCAGAATTACAAGTTTTACAGGGGTCCGACTATGCTTATTAGGAAAATCTTATTTAAATTTTGCGGACACAAGTACGTATAGCGATTTAAAAACCTGTATTACGCACTGTAATTCACCGGCTGCCAGGTATGTACGTACGAGCAATGAGCTAATCTATTTTTCTCCTGACATTGCCCCTCCTTATTATTTTTTTAGCTTTTGCGGGTGTGTATGCAAACAACACGGTTAGAGTTGAGAGTACTATTTAAATGTATCCCCCAAATGCCGTTCTTTACATGAGGATGTTGAGGCGTCTTAAGATGAGGTGGTTAATGGTGTCTATTCCGAAAGCTGTTCTTAACATGGGAAGAGTGGGGTGTCTATTCCAAACGCCGTTCTTTACAATAATACTAATAAAAGTGAAGTGAACTTATAAAAGTCGTAATTGGTTTGGTTTACACGTTAAAAATACGACATAAAACTGGAATTTACTTTAATACACTGATAATTGTTGAAAAGACCGGAAGATATGAACAACAAACTTCTACCACTGATTTCGATCACTCTATAAAGTGAGGATCCCGAATGTCTAAAGCTTCTATGTTTTTTTCCGTAATTTTATTAATGCATACTGATTAACTTAATGTGTTTGTTTTAAAATAGAACAGTGCCTGCATGTTATCGCACAAAACCAGCACTAACCGCCAGTGAAAATCACATTATTTCATTTTGGTCACAGCAGCCAGTGTCTGCAATTATTCAGGGACGGCAGTTTACTTTTTGGTGAGGGAGGGCAGACTTTCAACATATGCTTTTTATCACAACATATGCTTTTTATTTCAACATATGCTTTTAATTACAACATATACTTTTTATTTCAATATATGCTTTTTATTTCAGCATACGCTTTTTATTACAACATATGCTTTTTATTACAACATGTGCTTTTTATTACAAGGGAAAAAAACCCTCTCAAACTGTTTTTATCCGATGAACACAAATGTGTTTTCGCTGAGTTGTTTCGTGAATTTCCACTATTTAACGAAGCATGTGTAAAACGTACTCTATTAGCATATGAATAAAATACTATGAGGTGAAATAAATACATTTCTAGTTTTGGAATGTTTACTAAAGTTACACACACACTCTCTCACACGCACACACACACACACACACACACACACACACATATATATATATATATATATATATATATATATATATATATATATATATATATACGTTTTATTTTTATTACCGTATTTTCTGTGTAATAAAAAAACGCATATTTGCTTTACAACAGTATTGAGTACTTTCTTCAGGTTTTTATTAATTACCATTTCTACTATATATATATATATATATATATACTTTTACGTTGTGCATATATAATTATATAAAAATATAAACTCCTCCGTTCTTTTACGCACACATACACACACAGACACAGACACACACATTATATATATATATATATATATATATATATATATATATATATAAAATATATGTGTGTTCTCGTCCTGCTTCTTATCTCTGTGTTTCATTTTTTTATCTGTAATTATATATCAGCCTTTAACACATCTGGTTTCTTTCGAATATCTTTAGAACATATACATTATATAGGAAACGTCATCTTGAATAAATGAAGTCCACTTTACATTATGTTTTCTACACCCACGCACACACACGCATATATATATGTGTGTTTAAATGTATATATACATATATATATATAGAGAGAGAGAGAGAGATTCGAATATATATATATGTGTGTGTGTGTGTGTGTGTGTGTGTGTGTGTGTGTGTGTGTGTAATTGAACCGTCATTATAATAGAAGGATTAAGTAATGCAATAATATATGAAGTATTTTTCTTTCCATCTTTGTCGCTGACTGTCTGAAAACATCAGATAAACTGCGGCTCTGACGCAGAATCAGCGTTAAATCATGCGGTCGTTCTGTTATGTGTATACGTTGCACTGGCGTGTTTTAATAAATTAAATATATTGGAAAATACTCTCTGTTTCCTTCTCTGTCATTTATATATGTATATGTATATATATATATATATGTATGTATATATGTATGCATATATATGTATGTATGTATATGCATATATATATTATATACATATATATATATATATATATACTTGTGCACAGTACAAAGGCAAACTAGACATCGAAACGTTTACATGTTCATCGACTTTTCGTTTTTATTGTTCAAAATCTAGATCAATGAAATGCTCTGAAAAATTAAAACGAAACAGTAATTACTAGTGCATATCACTCCTTATCATATTAAAAATGAAATAATATTTTGTGTTTATATAACTTCCGTATATACATCAAGATTGAGCAGCATGGATGTCTAGCTTATTAGTTTTGTGAAAAATTTCTTATAACACAAATCAATACGAACTATTTTACATGTCTTTACAGCGAGAAATCATCAAATTAATCGCGTAGATACATATTGAATTAATTAATATTATTTACCTGATAATTTTATTTACAAATAAAACATAAAATCTCTAGATATTTATTTAAAAAAAAATGGTTATTTTGGCCCAATTACTGTAAAGACACATGTATAATGCGCATGTATTTTTATCAAAAGTAAACACGTATTTGTGAGAGGGTGATCTATAGATTTTAACTTTACTTGAAATCAATAAATAATTATTATTTTAATATTACTCCCAGCAGTGGAAAATTTGTATTTTCCTAAAATCAAATAAAAACAGATAATTAAAAGAATTGTTTTTGGCATACCAACACAGACACACATTTGTCCGATTCCAACATCCCCAAAAAGTTCCAACTCTTATTAACCCGCCGAACACTCATATATATATATATATATATATATATATATATATATATATATATATATATATATGTGTGTGTGTGTGTGTGTGTGTTTTCGTGTGTGTATATCCCCATATATACATAGCTATCATGCAGCCTCTCCACTTATTTAGTTCAACCTTATTGTTCATATACTCTCTGTCTCACGAGTTCATGTCTTTCACATTATTTGCTTTTCAGCTGACACTTAGACTAAGGCCCTGTTGATTCGGAACACCGACAGTAAACAGAAAAACGTGTTGCGCCTGTGTAATGACAAGACAATAGTAAACACATTCGCTATGTTTTAGCGATTACTGGTCTCGATTGGAATAAAATGACAACTACAATCTTTTCGTCGACCTTCACTTTTCGCTTTGACCATTGGATCAATTTTATAAAGATTTATTCTTTTCGTGTTTCTTAATTTTTGCTATGACGATTGATTATTCGTATTATTTGGAGTCGTCGGACTATTGTTCTCATCTTGACTGCTATTTTCACTACGTTTCTGTCGATGGAAGTTCCGACCCTCTTCAGACGTATTTTGTAGATATACTGGCATAGCGGGTAAAGTGCTTGATAAACTTTATTTGTAAGATGCACTCTTCATGGGGTTGACAGTTTGATCTTCAGTGCGGGCGACACTCACGATGCAATTGCAAATTGCTTAGAACCTCGTGGCTGATATAGCTAAAGCATGCTGTATCTGTGAATCCAATAAATGTTTCAGTTCTAAATTCTGTTTAGAATCCAGATTTTCACAAAATAATTCCATATTATGAAAAGATAATCCTGATAAAGATCGTAGGTTAATATTGAGTGAAACGTAGTAAAAAATAACAGCAAAGATGAGTGAGAACAGTAGTCCGAAGAATCCAAATAATATGATTAATCTTTCACTCTGACTGTATACTATCCATTACGTGTAGATCACATAGTATCAGTGTCAACTATATTACAACCTCCATTTGTGTTTCTTTTGAAATAGATTTTGATCGCTTTGAAACATGAGATACAAAATCAATCTTTGTATTAGTATTTTGTTTTTTCTACACAATTATATACCATTGATGATAATAAATTATTTGTCTTTGACCTGAAATACAATCTTTTTCAGTAATAAGCCAATAGACATTTAACCCTAAACAATAGTACAATTACCATCATCATAAAAATAAGTGCCAGTTCACATTAGAATAAGTTTTATATTACTGACGATCATTATTCTGAATTATATACATATTAATCTATAAAGCTCTCTCCCTCTCTCTCTCTCTCTCTCTCTCTCTCTCTCTCTCTCTCTTATATATATATATACATATATATATATATAGTTGAATTAAGTCGCTCAATTAAATTCTTATGCATAGATCATCGTATAACGATTAGATCACTGTCTGACTGACGTAAAGAACATTTAAAATTAAAATGTTTAAATTCAACGTTATTTCACGCGGTTAATGGTAGTCGAATGGAAACGGTTTTTGCTAATCGAGCCAGAGATGACTCGTGTTGCCGAGTTCGAATCTGTCGACTGGTGTTAATCGTGAGACCCTGCACTGGAGATTCCCGAAAGGATGAAACACTAATGTCTGTAGGTATTTAATTAATTTAGTAAAAAATAATTATATATATATATATATATATATATATATATATATATATATATATATATATATATATATTAGTGGATAATTATATTTTAAAAACAATATATATATACCACTCCCCATTTGGAGGGTACCAAGTTGGTAAAAGGGAAAATTATCCCCAACTCGCATTTAGGTAAATATGCACTTTCGTATAGATAATTGAATTCATTCAAAACATATCGCAAAAACAAATAAATAATATGACGTCCGGCTTTGCCTGGTCGTAAAATACGCTTAAATATGATATGTTATTTTATTAAGATTTCGTATACATTATTATGGAGTCGTGATTTCAAAGGTAAAAAAAAGTAATTGAGTGCCATCAGCTAGAATTGGAATCGAAAGCAAAACTTTAGTATTCAAAGCTGGTAACGTTACCACTGTACCTATGTGACAGCCATATAAACTGATTAAACATACATTAAAATAAATGTACAAGATTTATAACTTTTTTCACTTTTACCGCATTTTTGACTCATTAAAATCTAATTTAACCAGCTAAATACACAAAAAGGACGATCCATAAAAAGCAATCATTAGAGGCCCCTAGCGCCGCTCTGCGACTATTAGTTTCGGAAGACATAGTTTGAAAATATAGAGACAGACAGACAGACAAACAGACGGACATATAGCCTTTTATATATTAGATACCACCAGGACCCGTTAACCGGCGTTGCACGGTGGAATCCTGCCAAACTCACTTGCAAAAATGTAAACTACGGTTTTTGTTGCTGTCTGCTGCCGTTCCTGAACAATTACGGACATTAGCGGCCGTGATTGAAATAAAATAATTTTGCCTTCGCTGGAGATTAGTGCTGGTTTTGTGCGATAACACGCAGGTACTTTTTGGATTTAAAAAATAAACAATTAAGGGAATGCGTAAATCGGTATGAATCAATATAATTACAAAAAAATGGTCCATCATAATAGAAAGTAAAAACATAACTTTTAGAAATTAGGGATTCTCACGGTATATGAAATGTTAAAAGTAATCGAAATCAGTGGTGGCAGTCCTATCTGTTTCTGTTTATTATCCAAGTCTTCCTCTTCTTTTCAGTTCTTCCACTAATAATATCAAATTAAATTCCAGTTTTATGTCGTCTTTTTTTAACGTGTAAAACAATACAATTGACACTCCACTTCTTTGAGTATTATCATGTTAAGAACTGTGTTTAGATTAGATATCCCAAACTTTTCATGTTAAAAACGGCTTTCAGAATAGACACCATGAACCTCCCATCCTTAGAACGGTGTTCGAAATAGACAGCGTCAACATCCCCATATAAAAAACGGCTTTCAATGTAAACAATCCCCTTTTTGGGTGGGAGGAAAAACAATTCCTTAAAATTAAACTATGAAAATCGTTGTCAGCATATCTACCCGCAAATGCAAAAAAATGGGGTGGCACTGTCATTAGGAGTGCGTACAAAGCTGACAGCAAGCATAATAGACGTCTTAATATCTGTAAGTACTTGTCTCCGCAAAATTTGAATGAGATTTTCTTAATCAGCATAGCCAAAGTCTTCATTCTAAAGAAAATTGTGGAGGTGGACCTAATGCATAAATTAAATCCCCACCCATAAAAGGTTAACGTGTGCGCAGTGTCGAGAATCAGTCCGGAAAATAAAATGTAATAAAATACTAAATCGAATTCAGAATAGGTGAAAACACAAATATATAACAAATAATTTGTTTCCCTATGTAATGAAATTTACGTTTAAAGTGTAACATGGGTAATCGGTGTAAAAATCGGTAATTGTGCATAAAAAAGACATTTACTTTCAAACACGCCGGCATTTCTGTAAATTTAGGTATGAGAGTACAAAATAAATACAATACTTCCGATATTCTTCACACTGCTAACTTATATACTTGAGCAAAATATTAAGATATTTTTGTTAATATATTTTTCAAACATGCAGTCCTGGTCAGCATCACAATAACACTTAGGAAAGTAAGCATTTACGCATATTATCGAATTTTTAATCAAATAAATGGTTGAAACCATTGCCAAAAGGGGAAAATATGATGGAAAAAAATGAAATCTGCTCTATTCAAAATCTTAACCCTGATCTAATAATTATTTTTTTAAAAAACAAACATTTTCACCTGGTCAAAATGATAAGACCACTTTAATAAAATCGGCTAGTTTTGAAAAAAATGAATACAAAAAGCATTCTGTGTTACAAAAAGCAACTTGTTAGTTGATAAAATAAACATCTTACTAAATTATAAATGGCAAAAGGGACACCATTATCAGAGTTTGAGAGAGGAAGGATCTTTGAGCTTAATAAGGGAGGACTCTCCCATAGATCCATTGCAAACGAAATGAATCGTAGCAAAACGGTCATCACAATTTTTTTAAGAAATCCAGATCAATATGGGCACAAAAAGAGTCCAGGTCAACCAAAAAAAATAACCCCATCACTGGATCGCCGTATCAGGAGAAGTATAAAAAAAAACTCCAGTATGAGCTCAAGTCGATTAAAAAGCCAAATAGCAGCAGAATGTAGTCCTAAAAACATCAGAAGGCATCTGAAAATGAAGGGTTTCAATTATTTAAAGCGACTGCAGCAACCACGTCTTCTTGAACAGCACAAAACTAACTGACTTAAATATGCCGCCAAATACCAGACTTGGGATGATGAGAAGTGGGAAAATGTAATTTTCTCCGATGAGAAAAAGTTTAATCTAGATGGTCCAGATGGATTTCAACACAATTGGAATGATAAAAATTTGCACAAAGAGACTTTTTCAACTCGTCATAGTGGAGGAGGGTCTTTAATGATCTGGGGTGCTTTCTTGTCAGCTGGGACCCTAAATTTGCAAGCAGTGAAAGGCCGGCAAACATCATTGAAGTACATTTCAATGCTTGAAAATGCTTCTCTCGGGACGGAAGGTCCACGTCTGTGTGGAAGAAATTGGATTTTCCAGCAAGTCAGCGCTGCGATACACACTTCTCGACAAGCACGAGAATAATTTTCATCAAATAATATAGAATTGTTAGATCATCCAGCATGTTCTCCGGACTTCAATCCCATTGAGAATCTTTGGGGATGGATGGCAAAATAAAGGGTTCAAGGATGGAACCCAGTATGATTCGATAAAGGAACTTCCTGATTCAGTTTTCAGTAAATGGGATAAAATTCCTTCGCAACTGATAAAAGACTTAGTCGCAAGCATGCCGAAGAGAATTTTTGAAGTAATTCGAAATAATGGAGGCTATACTAAATACTGAGACCCTTTTTAGTAATTTATAATTGTCTTTTGTTAGATAAATTATCAGTTGTCTTATCATTTTGACCAGGTGAAACGATTTATGCGATTAAAAAGTCGATAATATGTGTAAACGCTTACTTTCATAAGTGGTCTTATGATTTTGACCAGGACTGTATATACGTTTTGCTTTTTTGTCTTTTTTAAATTGACTTACGTTTGTTTAAATGTACTTTGTTTAAATACGCTGTATTTGAATATAATTTATTAAAACCTGCGCAATCTAGTACGATTGTCGCTGATTTAAAAATTAAATGTATCGGCACTATTATATACTGGATAATTACTTATTATGTTTGAATTTTATGTCTTTTAACGTATGTGAAACACACGAATTTTTAGAACTGTTAAGCTATTTTCTGTTGCACATTCACATTTTTGAAACTGTTAAAACTGTAAGAAATGTAATACGTTCATTGTTTTCTTTTCGTGCTTCTGTAAAACAATATATTTTTAAAATATCTAAACAGTTTTACTAATATGTTTTATGTTTATTTAAGTTATAATGTTATCATCATAACTTGAATAAACATAGTTATTTTAAATGATATGCGATTAAAATGTTTTTTTTAAATCAAGTCCTTTGATATAAGGGTGTTAAACTAAACATAAACTATAGTTTACTATAAACAAAGTTTAACAGTTTGAAAATGTGAATATTTTTCATATATGAATAAAAGATTAAATTCAAGCAACATTATAAATACTAATCCAGAATGTGTTTTCAAACCGTCTCTCATACTTAATATAAAGAAATCTGTGATATAAACCATTCATGCATTTGCAATCGTGAAAAGTAAATAAACATAGAAAAATCCGAGTATTCCCATGTACCATTTTTTGTTTTACCTCTTTTAGCCATATTTTTCGGATGAAAACCTATTAAAACCTGTTCGACATATCTGAATAACTTATAATCCAAATTTCAAGTTTGTAGATTAAAAATTCGTTGAGTATATAGGGTGAGAAGTGTCCACACATACACACATTCTCACCTTTATAGATATATAAGATATATAGATAGTTTAATTGTTAGCGGGCCATAGGAGGGATAAAGAGTTAGGGTTAAAGCACATAAATCTGGAAAGTCTTCAGTTTTTGTAATAATTTAATTAATGTATGAATTAATCCCGCACATAGTTATCATTAACGCTCATGCATTTAAGATCATATTATTTTTATAAAATATTAACACTGAAAATTTGATGTAAAATAATTCTTTTTTTCAATTAAGATTTTTGTTCTGACAGGCGTATATGAGTAATTCTACGGCTTTCTTCAATGAAACGCGAGACGTATGTGTGAAGTAGATGGTAGCTTCAAGCATAAGCGAAATAGAATATAGCGAATGTGATAACTAGGTATGCAAACGCGAATAGTGTACACTTGTAAACTTTACACTTATTACGTTTTAACACCTATGTATAAAGACGCATAAGAGATAAAAAACAAATACACGTTATTTTGAAGATTATAATGGAGTGTTTGATTTGTTTTAAACTATTTTGAATGCAGCGTTGTGGCTCAGGTGCCCAGCACTAGTGTCACATGTCAGTTACTTTCGAATTTTAATTCTAACATGTTCTAATGATGAACCTATAGGAAGGCGAAACTCGAGTCTACAATTTATGGTCTGTGTTTTACATAGCTTGTGTGAGTTGCGGCGTTTTCTTTTATCATGGTAATTATTATATACCCCCTAACATTAAAGAACAATACGCCTAGATATGCATGTATGCATGAATTAGTGTTGGGAAGATTAATCGGAAACGGAATCAGAATCAGGAATCGGGAAAATTAGAAATGTTGGTATATCGTAATCGGTATCAGAATCGAAGAATGCATGGTCCTTCCCCGATGCCCAACCCGATTCCATTAATTATCTGTTAATTTTGTTTGAAATATCCACTGCTGGTAGAAATAATAAAATCTATATATATAAAAGCAAAAATGTGTGTATGTTTGTGTGTTTGTATGTCTCGCAAAAACTTTCGACACAGGCCACGGATTTTCGCCAGATAGGTATCATTTTCAAGTTGGAACCTTCGCCCGACAAATATCCAAACATTGGCCCAAAACATTAATTCCTTCACCCTAAACTAGCCATTTTTTTACAGGGAGGCTAGCCAAAAAACCGTCCTCTCATGACAAGATGGCTCTACGCATACGCAAATGACGTCGGAACATGAATTATTTTAAATATTTTAAAAACATCCTGTTAGCTCAGCTCATTAGAGTAAGGCGTTATTATCTAAAAGTTGTGAGTTCGAATGTTGCTGTAAGATATCTTTTTTTTTTTCGAGTTTTAAAGGTTTAATATTGAAACAGGGTTATTTAAGCTATTTTTCACGTTGTATTTTTTTTCATTTTTCAGTTTAAACGTTCGTTTTTTCTGTTTTTTTCCATCACATTCGCGTTTTCTTTTTTTGTTTTTCCGATTTTTAGAAATTTTAGCATCGTTCGTTTGCCTTACATTAGTTTTTTGTTGGTTTTTTTTTCGATTTTTTAAAGTTTTAACAATTTTTTTATAATATTTAAAGAGATTGATTACTTCACTTATTTTGTGTTGATTCACTTTTTACCATAAGAAATGTTTTACAATGAGAGATTTTTATTGATTTAGATCATCCCCAATCACAAGCGTGTTTTTATATTTGAAAAAACGTATGCACATTAAACATGTATTTTGCAGTAATCGGGAGAAAAACACAATTTCATAGTTAAATATTTAGAGATTTCTTAAGAATCGAATCGATAATTGCATCAGAATCAGGAATTTAGTACTGAATCGGCATTCCGTCGGAATCAGGAATAATATTGGAATCGCCGCATCACTAATATATATATATATATATATATATATATATATATATATATATATATATATATATATATATATATGTTTAACCGCACTGATGAGTTGTGAAAAAGTGAAACAGTTCTTTATGTGGATGACGTATAAATATATATATATATATATATATATACATATATATATATATATATATATATTAGTGATGGGTTGATTCCAAATTTTCAAGATTTTAAATCTCCAAAACAGCTACACGGTAAGCAGCTGATGATCCCTATTTTCTATTTACAAAATTTTAGTTAAGGTTTTCTCTTTTCTTCTCTATATAGTTAAATTCGGTTTTAAAATTGAAGACTTTTGCGAAATCGGCTTACGCAAGTGCTAAGTCTATTTAACAATTTTTGTTAAGGCTTTTTTTCATCCTGATATAAATGAATTTTCTTTCGTCGTTATAAACTTTTTAGAAATCGGATTATGCGATAGGTTAAAATTAATATTTTTTTTTCCTTCGGGGAATCTAAACTGCATTCATTATTTTTATTTTTGCATTTTTTTATTCAAAGCTTCTTTAGACTATATATATATATATATATATATATATATATATATATATATATATATATATATATATATATCGGAGGGTGTCCTATATTTCTGATTAGTCAGGACAGAATAGATTAAAAAATTTACATAATAATTACATGAATGCTTTTGCCCTATGAAACAGGTGTTGTCATGAATGAAACATTAAAATATGCTGAAAGATATAAATGGATGGATAACATCATGATATTTTAAATATAGGCGTTTTTCATTTGTATGTATTCTATTGTTAAATCGAGCGTCAGTAATTAAAGGCTTTGTATAAATAAAGAGTGAAATATAACTGAATAAGCATATTTTCCTATAAACAAACACACACACATATACAGTGCCACGTAAAAGGGTTCAAGATTTTACCTAAAATATCGTCATTATAATCCTAGTACTATTCTAAATTGTATTTGGAGTAGTAATTACAAGATTAGAAAGTTTATATTTAAGGAAAAATATTAACTAACAAACGCAAAAGTATTGGATACACTTTAAAAATTTCTTTTTCTGAAAGAAATTTAAATGACTTTTGCTTAGCGTGTTGCAATAATGCAACCGAGTTATCACTGACTAATCAGAGAGCTTTATATTAAAACAATTTTATAAAATTCTTCCAGTTTGGGCTCACTTCTTCAAAATAGACCAGTTCATTTTTTTAAAATGCCTAAAACCGAAGAGTTATCAATAGACATTCGTCAAAAAATCATTGATAAGCACAAAGAAGGAAAAGGGTATCAAATAATATCAAGGGAACTTAATGTACCACTTAGTACAGTTGGAAACGTTATAAGAAAGTTTTAAAACTCTGGTGAAGTTGTTGCAAATCTTCCAAGATGTGGTCGGCCAAGAAAATTAAACGAAAAAAATCAAGGTGGATAAGGAGAAAGGTACAAAACCCCCTTTTCTGACTCGTGGTGAAATTCAAACCGACCTCAGAGAAGCTGGGATAAATATGAGTTAGGATACAATCAGTAGAGTTCTAAATCGCGCAGGTTTTATTTCAAGGTCCCAAGAAAAGTTCCATTATTGAAGCTTAAACATATCAGATCACGTTTGAATAATGTTAAAACATATGGGGAACAACCCCAAGAATTTTGGAACAAGGTAATCTGGTCAGACGAAACGAAAATCGACATCGTTGGAAGAAACACAGCAATATATGTTTGGCATAAAAATGACACCGCCTATAACAAAAAGACCATTCCTACGGTAAAGTATGACGGTGGTTCGGTTATAGTATGGGGGTGCTTTTCACCCTAAGGTACTGGTGAACTAGAAATCATCAATGGTAGAATGAATGAAGGTATGTACAGGGAGATTTTGGATAAAAATCTCTAGAAATCTGCTGATATGTTGGGAAATAACAATTTCGTGTTTCAGCAGGACAATGGTTGCAAGACTACTGCCAAACTAACCAAAGAATAGCTTAGAAATACCGGAATTGACGTTTTTATTTGTCACAGCCAGTTTCACGACCTCAACCCAATTAAAAATTTGTGGAAAAGATTGAAGACCAATGTTCACAATAGGAGCCCACAAAATATTCAACAACTAGAACAGTTCTGCTAAGAAGAAAGCGCAAAAATACCTACATATCTTTGCAAAAAAACATGTGTGCAACTATAGAAAGCGATTGGAAGCTGTTGAACGCAATAAATGCTATGCAACCAAATATTAAATCAATGTATGCAATACTTTTGCGTTAGTTGATTTATATTTTTCCTTTAATATAAACTTTTTAAACTTTAGTTTTGTAATTGCTACTCCAAATATTAGTTAGAATAGTAATAGGAATATAATAATATAATTTTAGGTAAAATCTTGAACCCTAATTAAATTTATGAAGAAAAATGTAATGTATCCAATACTTTTGCGTGGCACTGTATATATATATATATATATATATATATATATATATATATGTGTGTGTGTGTGTGTGTGTGTGTGTGAGTGTGTGTGTGTGTGTTTCTTACAAAAGGAAACCAGATCCAATCCAACATATACTTTGAGATATATATATATATATACATATACACACATATATATATTCATATATATATATATATATATATATATATATATATATATATATATGAAGGTTATTGTTTTCCAGTGGTTAAGTAACCAATAAAGTTTAAGGAGATAAATACAAGAGTACTCGATACCGGAGTAGAGCAGCATATACTCTTTATTTGTCTTTCGTAAGCAATAATATCTTGCTACACATTTATGAGGATGTGTCAGTCACTAGTTACCAGAAACTAGAGACATCTTCAGGCGATCCTGCTTATACGAACGCAAAGTTTG
>NC_136489.1:86060187-86150187 GCF_053919585.1 Euprymna scolopes
TTTAGCTGATGTTGAAGCATTTCTTCTGACAAATACCCCGGATATCTTAGCACTAAGTGAGACTAACCTACACTCCTCCATCCCCTCTTACTACTTTAACATGCCTGGATATCTCCCACTCTGCCGTAAAGACTCTGACAGACACACATGCACGGACTTGGAGTTTACATTCGTAAGAATCGGATGATCAAGCCTTTATGTGCTTTAGACTAATCATGCAACACCACATTAACTACTTTTACTTTCCCTACCGCTCTCCCTCGACCCAGGACTGCACCATAATAAACAAAGTCTCTGACAGCATAGACGCAGCACTCTCCCTCGACACTAGCGCGCAAGTACATGTATTTGGTGACTTTAATGTCCACCACAAAAACTGGCTTGGATTCTCTACTTACACAGATGCAGCGGGCAGCACAACTCATAGCTTCTCTATATCTCACTCCCTATCGCAAATTGTTACATTTCCAACCCGTTTCCCTGACCAAGAAGAACAACACGCATCACTTTTAGATCTGTTTTTGACCACAGTTCCTGATGATTGTATAACGAATGCTGACAGCCCACTTGGGAACGCTGATCATGCATTGATAATGGTTGAAATCGCCCTAAACTCTAGAGCAAAAACTGAAGAGCCAGTGCTCAAAACAACGAGATATAAAAAGGCTGACTGGGAAGCCATAAGAGATCTTATCAGAGATGCCCCATGGGGAAATATTTTTTCTATTCCTGCGGAACAGTGCGCAAACGAGACCACTTAATGGTTCAAAACTGCAATCGAAGCGCATGTTCCCATGCGGAAATATTATAGCAAGCCCCACTCTCCCCAATGGTTTATTTCGACTTGTGCAACTGCCATTGCTCAAAGGCAGCATGCATACCGCAGATTTAACCGACATAAGTCCATTTCAAACAGACAGAAGTACATGGAGGCTAGAAGTAACGTTAAGAAAGAAATAGCGACAGCTAAGAGAGAATTTACGGAAACCACTAAAAATCGCATCGAAGCACAAAAACTAGGAACTCGTGACTTCTAGAAAATCTACAACAGTGTAGTAAATAATGGGCAATCAACAATTCCCCCACTAACCAACAATCACGAGGTTGTTTGCTCAGCAACCGAAAAGGCTAACATGCATGCCAGTCGGTTTACCTCAAACTCAACACTGGACCCTTCCAACAATCCCCTACCTGACTTTCCTCTGCGGACAGACGCCACGCTAGACGATCTGAAAATCACCCCTGCTCAGGTGCATGCTATCATAAAAACCTTGACACTTCAAAAGCGTTTGGACCCGATCTATTCCCAGCTGTGCTATTAAGAAATTGCTCAGCCGAAGTAGCTCCAGTTCTCTCGAAACTTTACAACAAATACCTAAACGAATCTTGCTTTCCGGGATGTTGGAAAACCGCTTCTGTGGTACCAGTATTCAAGAATTCTGGCTAAAGAACTGACCCAGTAAATTATCGCCCCATTAGCCTCCTCCCACTTTTTGCCAAAATATTTGAGACCTTAAGTAACCATGCTCTAGTCCATCACCTTACAGATTCTAAACTTCTGACTGACCAACAATATGGATTTAGACAAGCCCGTTTCACAGCAAACATCCTTATTGTAATCTCTGAACGTATATACCATTCACTGGACAAAGCGGGGGAAGGCAGAGCTGTTGCTCAAGATATATCTAAGGCTTTTGACAGAGTATGGCATGAGGGTCTCCTCAGGAAGATTAGATCATACGGTATCACTGGTAGAATACTTAACATAGTTAAATCCTTCTTAGATAATGGAAAAATCCAGGTTGTCCTCGACGGTCGTACATCTAAACAATATGATATAAATGCGGGAGTGCCTCAGGGATCTATCCTTGGACCTCTATTTTCCTGATAATCATAAATGACCTCCCCGACAAAATTGCCTCTGAGATGGGTATATATTCTGATGACACCACACTCTATAACAGGCACGACAGGAAAACCAATGAACACATATCTAAAGAAATGGCAGAAACACTAGAGGATGACCCCCAACCTGTAGTGGAATGGGGACAAAAATGGATGGTCACGTTAAATGTCGCCAAGACTAAACTAGTTTCATTAAATAATTACAAGAAACCTTCTCTACCACCTATAGCAATGGCCAACGACTATTTATCTGAGAGTACATCTTTCAAACTCCTTGGATTAACGTTCACAGGAAACAGGAGTTGGAACAATTACATTGAAGACATTGCCAGGGCCGCTGCAAGGAAGGTGGGCTCTCTCGCAACTATTCGCCCATGTATGGAGTATTGCTGTCGGCTACTAGTCTCTCGCTCCTTGACAAGGTTCCAAAGAGTCTCGCAAATTTGATAGGTCCTGAACTGGCATCTAAGCTTCAGCCTCTGTCCCATCGACGAAACGCTGCATCCCTCTGCCTGTTCTACAAGTATTTTAATGGTGAACGTTCTAACGAACTGCAATCACTTGTGCCCCCACGACGTGAACACCCTCGACAGACCCGACAGGCTGCAATATCCCACCCCCACACTGTAGAGATCCCTAGATGTAAAAGATCTTTCTACTCCAGTAGTTTCTTCCCCAGAACCACTAGACTTTGGAATTCCATTTTAGGCCCCTGCTTCCTCAACAGTACTGACGTGCAGAAGTTCAAGTTCAACGTGAAACGACATCTTGCTGCTCAAATCCCTACATAGTACCCCAGTAGTTGTTGCCCCTGATAGTAGCCCCCTACACCAAAGTGGCAATGTGCCTTGTTTGGGGTGAAAATGTAATAAAATAAAATGTTAAAAAATTTCAAGTAATGCCTGTGCTTGAAGCTTTTTTATAGCGAGGAAAGACTTTGCACCGAGACAATCCAACTTTCTGAACAACTGCCAGATTGAACCAAAAAGAAGAGCAAGTCAACATCAATGCATACAGCAGTCGCCGAAGGTTTTATATCAGGGTTTTCCTTCTCCTAGAGAGGCTGCCTTTACCACGGCTTACGGAGCTCTCTCCACCAATCATGCCATTTGATCCATGACTGGGATTTAGGTTGCTGGGCACCAGAGCATATTCCACAGGCGGTTGGTCATATATGCCGCAGCTTACAGGGCCTAAACTCCTCTGAAGGTTTCTGTCAGGGTGACCTCACCCTTAGCCTTTGGTTAAAAGAACCTTAGTCCACGAGGCAGTGGAGGTCCCATTATACGGCGCAGGACACTCGCCGTTCATGGGGTTGATTTGTCTGGGAGAAGCACAGTATGACGCTAAGAAAAATGTATGCTTTTAGCACACGTCCTCACCAGACCTTAACCACCATACATACATGCATACATACATACATACATACATACATACATACATAGACGTAGACAGTGAGATTGAAAATGAGAAACGAGAATGCGGTGGAATGAGAAAAATAAATTGTATAAAAATTAGTTTTATCAGCAATATACTTTATTTAATTCATATACTATCGTAATATATTAAAACACACATAATAGAGATGTGTATATAATATATCAAACTTTGTTTATTGAATAGTTTTATTTTATTCACGTGTGATTTTCAATTTAGTTGTAATTAGAGAAACGTATATTATACACTGATTCTTGGTGTTGAGCTCAGACTTAGTAAATGAACCATTCTGAAAAGAGTATTAATAAATAAAATAATTACATATGTTGCAAAGCCATGACTTTGGCTATTATAGATTTAGAACGAAAGGTTTTATATGCTAATCTCTACCCTTAGTAATTTAGACTAATTTCTACAAAAAAAAGTACGCTTTAAAAGAAAACCGTAAATTAATGCAGAAAACAAGTTAGAAACAATAATCTTGGCTAAAACAATCTAAAATGTTTGTAGAAAATTGGAGGAGGGGTTTTGCTTTGTGGGGGTTGTAGTTTGCATTTCAAACAGGAATTACAAACGTAACATTTAAAGAAAACACCGCGCAAGCTGTAATTAGAACTTAAAATAAAAGATAGCAAACATATAGATAAAATAACAGAAATGTAGTGAAGTTTTGGTTTTGAAATCAGTAAGATGAATAACATTTTGCTTAATGCAATATAGATAAACATTTCTTATTTATACATATATATGTACATATATATACATATATATGTGTGTGTTTGTGCTTTACTGCAGCTAAAACAATATATGATCCATATATATATATATATATATATATATATATATATATATATATATATATATATATATATATGTGTGTGTGTGTGTGTATGTGTGTGTGAATGTATATGTGTGCATGCGTGCCAATATGTTTGAAATATCCTGTAATTACTCACTATGAAATTCACTCTTTGATGTGATAAACTTCAAAACGAAAACATCACGAAAGACATACATTTCAATTTGCCTTCAGCGATAGACACCATGCTTACAGCAATTCCCCCCACTGACTACTTTTTTGTTAGAATAATAATCTAATATCAGAACGAATGCTATCCCATAGAGTGATAATCACGTATCTCTCCGGCTACTTTCCATGTTTATACAGTGATGGTATAAACACTATGACCGGTGAAAAACATGTAATCTTCATCTCAAGTTGCAAACAAAACATGTTTTCTTTCTATTTTCTCTTTTATTTTCCGGGTCAGTAATCGTGACGGTAAGTAAACTGGAAACTGTGTACTGTTACCAAGGATATACATTCCAAAATATATGACAACAAATTAAAATATTTCTGAAGTGATAAAAACAGATCACAAAATATTTTTAAGTAAGCTAAGCTTTATTTTGCAAAGAAGTCACTACTTATAGAGGCCTTCTAGCCACTCGAGGATAAAGGAAAATGCGTGTACACCAGTCAATGGGGTAATGTCATAGTAATCGTTGCTAGTAGAAATTTGGTAAATTGAGCTACTTAAGAACTTTTTCACGTTGGACTTGTAGACGATCATATTGTAGCCAGCTTGAAAATAGGGAAACAGAACAGAGTTCCACAGACGTGGAGTTTTAAGAACAATACTAGGTTTAAGTTTAGAGGAAGATGAATTACTGATGCGTGTGTGTGTGTTTTTTTTTTCGTGACAATTTGCCGAAGGAAGACCATGGATTGAAGATCAGACGAGCACTTGCCATGAAAATTACAATAAAGCAGAGTTAAGCTTGCACCGTCTCTTCCGTTGGGAAAAACGTTGCGGGAGAAGAATAGAGCATCCCACACTACGCTACGAAGTCTATTTTGAACTCTGTCAAGGCAGGATAAGCTCTTGTCCAGATGTGTCAAAATAGTCCATCCTTAGATATACTTGGTTCTTAGAGAACTATATTTATATTGAAAACTCATTGTAGAGATTACATATTAGATGTACATATCTAAATAGTAATTTAGCTATAAAACCGGAGATGGTGAACCTTGGTGAGAAAATTTTCGATCACTTGAACACAACTAGTGTATATTTCGTAAACTTTAAGTTCGTACTAACATAACCCCAATTTACATATTTACTGGCCAAAATATGTGACATAGTTAATAATATGAACAATAAAAATAGTTGAGAGGAACGGAAAAGACTCTCAGCATGAAATTGATCTCCTGTTTGAATTGGATCCAGGAAGAGATTCCAAATTCTTAATTATATTTACCAGTGCTTTTAATAATGTTGTGGAAAACTACCACGTATTATTTGCCACAAAGCAACAGCAACAACAACAACAACAACAACAACAACAACAGCAACAACAACAATAATAATAATAAATGCTTATCATAGGCATCAGGCCCCTTAATATTAAGAAAGTGCCAATCCGGCTACAAGTTTAATAAAGATTAAGAAATAAAGAACCTAATGTATATAAAGGATCTGAAAAAAGATTTTAAAGACCAAAACGGAACTAGATACACTAATAAACACAGTCGGAATTTTTGGTCAGGATATCCGATTGAATTTGCTATTGAAAAGTGTGCACTGCTAATTATCAGAAGTGGGAAACTGAAGACCATAGAAGACATAAAACTATTCAACCAAGTGGGTGTGAGGACACTCGGTGAACGACAACTACACATATTTAGGGGTTCTGAAAGCTGAAAAACAGAAGAAATAAAAATGAATACCTACGAAGTACAAAAAACTCACAGAAACTAAATTGTTTAGTAGAAACCTAATACAAATGAGAAGTATCACTTGGAAGATGCTCTGAAAAAGTGTATACGATGGATCAAAGAAGAACTGAGGTATATCGGCCAGAACACCAGGAGACTTATGAAACGCAATGCACTACACCCCCCAAAAATGATGCTGACTAACTCGTCATGGAAATAGAGGAAGATGACTGGTTTGCATAGAAGACTGTGTAGATGATACGAAAAACAGAACTAGAAAAATATATTATGCAGAACACTGAGACAACAATTACCGCAGCAAAAGACAGTGAAGCAATGAACAAAATAGAAAACAAAGAGACGAGAAAATAAAAATTAGAAGAGAAAAAGCTACACGGACGATGCATAAGGATGACAACAGAAAGGACTAGCGAAAACATTTGGCGTTTAAAATCTATATATCTATAAAAGCAAAAGTGTGTATGGACACGAGGAACAATTTTGATTGGCTAATCTAATAATCAAAACTCCTCATAAACAATGACTCTAATGGTCTTAATTTTAGCATCAAATGAAAGACAATTATTTATTGTTAATCTTGGGGGTGTTACTTTTTTTCTAAGTGATCATTTACAAAAATAAAATTATACGAAACTACCCCCATAACATTGCATATACGAAACTTGCCATTAACATCCAAATCTTACGCGAAATGAACCGCCATGTTGATATGGCAACACGCACATAAGAAATAATATTTTTAATTTTGAACTTCTATTTTATTTAATATTTTATTAAAATTATGAATTTTTTAAAAGTAACTTTTTTAATTAAACGATTATCGTAAAATTTCAAGCAATCAAAAATTCGTTAATCTTTATGATTCGCCTTCGTTTGTTTACAAAGCCATTTTCCAGACGTGACACCCGACATATTTATAACTACGGATGATCAAAACTGTATAAAATGAACCTCTATTTTTTTAAAGTTTTATTTAAACGGGCTTTATTTGAACTTAAACGACTTTTTTATTACATTTATAAATTGTTTTCCCCAATAATATGTTTATGATCGTTTACCTAACTTTTAAAGTCAGTTTAATTTTAAAATAACAAAAAACGTAGTGTTTTTCTTCAATTACATTATAAACTTTATTTGAACTTTCCAACACACTTTAACTTACATAAAAAATAAACTTTATAGATAATTCATAATAATTTTTTGGAAATATACTGAAGGAAAAGTTGTTGTTTATTATTGACATTTTGCACGTACTTAATCAAACATCATAAAGAAACCGTATTCATTATATGATATTCCCCAAACACTTGTCTTTGTTTATTTGAACTTTATAACAAATTTTTGCATGCATAAAACAACTTTATTGATCTATTATTACATAAAATTATACCATTTCTTTTAAGAAAGTATTTTATTTGGAATTTTTACTTCCGACATCGATTTTTTATATGAAACGATTATAGTTATTTCCCCTGATTAGTGTTTTTTAATGTTCCGAAGTTCGAAAGATTAAAAAAATCTTCCCAAATAAACACATTTGGTAAACGCAATACGTTTACAGCGTGGAAAAATAATTTCTTCTAGACAAAAATGTTACTTTGCTTTATTTCCAAATATTCGATACTCTTGCATAATTTGACACGGATTCTCGGGATTTCCCGTCAGGCAAGGATCGGGTGAGACCGGCAATCATCGGTGTAAGCCAAGCCTTATTACAAAAGCTTTAAAAACAAACAAACCGGCAAAAATACAAATGTAAATAATCAAAAAATAACAAAAACCAACATTTACAGGACTGGTTATATTTCATTTATTATATTTTACATAGTTTGTTTTGTTTTGCTTTTTTTTTTTGTAAAATATTTATCAACCAAAAATTTGTTTTTTTCCTTCAAGAAAAGATAAAAGCTGTACATTTTTACATCATAAATTCTTAGGTGTGAGGTTGTTTTTTATTACGACTTTTTATTCAGTAAAGTTTATTTAAGGAGGGGCACAGAAATTTTACAAATATAGATATTTTTTTAAAAGAAAATACGTAAAAATACATTTACGAAAAGCGTAAATTGTTGGATAAAAGTATAGGAAAAAAATTGTTTTTCCAAGAAAACTTATCTTTAATTATTATATTTTATTTTATACGGCTGTTCATTGCCGGTGGAAGAACTTTTCCGAGATTAAGATATTTCGTTTGGTATCTTTTACTTCATTTGACTGTTAACGGCCATCGACGGCAAGGGGGGGGATATTGGATAAAAGAAATATGTAACTGTACTCCGATATAATACCGCATTCCCTTCGCATATTTTTAAGGGTAGCCATTTGAGACGGCCATAAATAAATGATTTTTACTATTGTTAGAATCTCACCTGGTGGAGAGGGTGTCACGTACTTCTTTTTTTGGCCGATTACATTTACATGTTTTTATATGTTCTTTTATTTTTGAAATTGTATGTGTATGTGTGTGAGGGGTATCGACGTTACCCACAATGAAAATGATTAATATTCTTAGTATAGTAGGTGTGTTCAAAACGTAACTTTACGTCGACTTGGGCAACGCCGAGTACCCATGCTAGTAAAATATAAAAATGAAACCTAAATGGAGAAACTGAATCCTTAATAACAGTCGCACAAGATAACGCGATGAGAACCAACCACATGAAAGCAAGGATCAACAAAGCATAAGAAAACAGCAAATGCAAACCCTCTGGACAAAAAGCCGAAACAATATAACACATAGTAAGCAAATTCGGCAAGAATACAAGAATAGTCACGATCGAGCAGGGAAGGTAGTAAACTACGAATTATGCAGACAGCTGCAATTTGATCACCCTGATGAGATGTTATAATGATTAACAAAAAGGAAAAGTTCTGCACAATAATATATTTCGCTGTTCCAATAGACCAGAGCGTGAATATTAAGGGGGCTGGTAAACAGGTCAAATACACAGAGGTAGCCAGAGAGCTGAAAGGGAAATGAGAAATGAGGAAAATCAAGATAACACCAATAATAGTATGACCATTAGGAACAATTCCGAAATACTTTAAAAATGAATACGGGTAGATTGAATCAAAAGAATGTCTGAGAAGATACAACTGATAGCAATGATAAACAGCGATGAAATATTATGGAATGTGAAGGCTAATGCACATGTATACTTAAGAGAGAAAGTATGATGTCCATACATTTGTACCATCTTATCTCTTTCAAGATTTCAAAAATATCGTTCGAATTTGTGTTATGTAAATTGTTCGAACTATTGTTAAAACCTTGAGTATTATTCATACAATGTTGCAGTCGATGTAGCCTCCAACCTTCTTTAAGTGTATTTTGTCGAACATGAGTATCCTTCTGTCGAACATGGAGATCCGCACAAAATTTCGAACGAAACTTTTTATCAAATCCACATCCACGTGCGTACCATGCTCTCATTCGGTCAGCTGTGATCGAATAGAAGTCTCACGTAATAGCAATTGTATTCTTAGTACCGTACACACTAGATGTTCAAATTTCAAACTCAATAAGAGTGTCATTTCAACCTCAAGTTTACCTAGTACTGCGAATTACGAGTGAACTAGAATATGCTACCTTTCTGGATTTAATAAAGGTGTCTGTTAAAAATACCGTGTAGATTGCTAAGTTCAACGAGACACATCTGAAGAAGATCGACGGTTATATCGGTCTCAACGTGGTGAGAATAATAGTTTAGAATAGTAGTAACATTTATACAAATAATGCAAATAATCAAGCCGTATCCAAAAACATCACAAACATAATCGTTACTGTTTGGATTTCATTTAAACATTTGCAGCTGTTCCACAACAAAGTGCGAGTAAGCAAACAAGTAAAAATATCAAAAACACAATTCGGTTTTAATATTCGCACAAATTGTTATGAAAACAGTAAAAGAAAAGAAAATATTGTTGGTCTCCCGACAAAAGGAGGGTGGACCTGTAAATTCACCCTTATCTGTTGCCCGATCGTCCGTTCGTCTGTCCGCACTTTTCTCAAAACTACGCCTTGGGTTGTTTTTTGTTTTGCACCAACATAAAACATGATATGAGTCAAAATATAACAGAATGGATTTTCCGGAAAAACTCCGGTTGCCCCCCCCTAGGAGTGCCTTCGAGTTAAAACGACTAAAATTGACACATTTGATCTTATTAAAAAAAAATGGATGCCTTGGATTTTTATAGAACTTTCTGAAAAGTTGTAACTAACTTATTTCTATATGATTTTTTTTACACAGTGATCACCACTTATCAAGGCCCGGAAGCCACTCAGGGATAAGGAGTATTGCAAGTACATTACGTTAGTGTGGAGATTTGATGAAGTGTTTACTTAAGGGGGCGGTTCATTAGGAATTTGTTAACATTGGACTTGAAGACATCTAAGTTGTAGTCCGGTGGGAAGCAGGCAGACGGAACAGAGTTTGCTTATGCTCCGCGATTACTTTTGAGTGTGTCGCAGGGGCTTTTTTAGGGCTAATAAAAACACTCCATTTTTGGGACTATTTTACCATATTTGTCGAAAATTTTCTGTGTATGTCTATTTGGCAACTTGGCATGGTGCTAAACTCAAATTTAAATATGTTAAGGCCTGGGGTATTTTAGGGGCTTAATGGGGGAGGCAAATGATGGACTTAGTCATTTCTTTTATTGCATGATGCAGAATTCAAATTTACATATGTTAGGGCCTAAAACTGCACTGTTTGTTCATTTTCACTAGGATTTGACGTCCTCTGGGGACTTCTGGGGTTAAATGGGGGAGGGGCAAATGCTGAATTTAATATTTTTTTATGCCTCGTTCACTGTACGCTCACGGGGCCACGCATGCTTCACTTGTTTTTATTAATTTCTATGTTATCTCTACAATTATAAAAGAGGAATTTTGTGGATATGTGTGTGAGAGAGAGAGAGTTCTCTATGGACACCTAAACGGTCGGGGCAATTTTTAATTTGGAAATTACACACAAATGTAATTTATGTGCCTACCGAAATGCATTCGATAAGTATCAATAATTGATAAACGGAAACATCCCATAACAAATAGGACAGGAGATTTTGCCAAATTTAACATCTTATTCAACCTTACATGAAAAGTGAATTTAATAAGTGTTATTACTGGTCATGACATTTCAGTAGATCTAATGGCAGGTGACATTGGTCAAGTGGTAACGACACAGACTGAAGCGTGGATGTTCCAAGTTCGAATCCAGTTCGTTTCAGAATACTACTTTCACTTAGAATGTTGGCAACCTATTCGTGCTCTCTCCTATAATTACCCGATGTCTTTTCAGATAAAAGTTCTTACTAGAAAAATATCGGGGAACCAGATTACAACAATAGACTCTTTAGATGAATAAGGTATGATGAGGATGAGTACATCCAATTAAATCCTAGCACAATTATATAATTAATAAGTAACCATAATCGTTTCGGGAATTGTTGCAGTTTCGTTATGTATTATATAATAATAATATTCGATTATTAAATACTGAGAGTTCCTACGATATACCATATCAATTACTATATTATTATCTGAGTTTCTTAAAAAGTTTAATACATCGTTATATATTCCGGAAATGTCAGACTTTTTAATCTGCTGCTAACACAAAACTATTCTGTATCATTTAATATAATATTAAACTATTACTATCAACATCCAACACAATATAATATGTTTCTGCGTTATTCATTTTTAATTGTTTATTTTTTGTTAATATCCGCTTAGATTTAAATATCTATTACATTCTTTTAATAATTAATTGTAATTATATCAGTATAATTGTAGAAAAATGTTTATCTATGCGTTGATTATCAATAGTTATTACATAGGTTCAACCGTCAAAATTATATTCGCTTAATTCAATAGTTATTACTAGAACTGTGACAAGAGATTATTCTTGTTATTGTTTTGACTCTCGCGTATATATCCGGCACAATTAGACACACTTAAGCAATTGAGAAGAACATAAGTCTATCTCTATACATATAAGATATTAACTGATATATACTCGAGAGTCAAAATAATGAAAAGAATATTATCTTGTCATAGCTCTATTTATTACATTCGTGTACTGTTTAATACTTGTCAATATCGAATATCGAATACTGAGGTTTATTCGATATGAATATCTTAACAAACTTAAATAGTCAATAATTATTATATGCGTGTAATTGTCAAACAGTTTTGTAATCGTTTAATAATTAATAGATATTAGATGTGTTTAGTTGTTAATAGTCATCATATTAGTTAAATAGTCAATAATTATTGTAGTTGTTCACCTGTAAATAATTACTATAAGAATTTTTCAATATTTATTTTATTCTTTTTATCTTCTGATACTTTGCGTTCTAACATTGTTGGGATAATCGATTTTGCAAACACAAATTGCCAATACGTTCAGTTGTCTTTGTCAACTTTCTTTGTTTCTGCTATATATCCAGAATAATCTCCCAGTGTCTATTTTAAGGAAAAAAAAAAGAAATGATTTTTTCCTACAGAGATAATTTACGAGAACACAAAACAAAACCATTAATGATTGAAAAGAAAAAAGAAAAATCATAAGCGAAAGTGCCCCTCCCTCTTGTTATCTAATTAATTTTGATAATTACTGATGACTGGCCCTACCTATTTTGTCAGTACTAGACGACACGATATAGCTACACATACAGCTTGATAGATGAGATACATCTATTTAAGTACAAGCTAATTGTATGCATCAGATTGCGCATGAGTTCTGCTTATTTTCAGCTTTAGTTCTAATTCTGTCGACTCCGAAGTAACAGGAATAGAATGTTTAACACGTGAGTATAAGCGCTTTGTTTATCTCTTATTCACGATGTAAGAAAAAAACTCAGGTGTGCTTGTAAAAGGCCAGCGCATTCTGGCCTAGAAAAATACCTTAAAATCCTTCTGAAAATTCTCAGGCCAGTACGCGTCAGGCGATTAGCAATAAATTAACCCATTCACAAAGAGAAAACGAAACTAACAAGAGTAGTATTCCTACAATTAAAAAGGAATACACATAGCAACACATCCACTAAAACTTTAGTTTTTCTCATAAGCCTGACTTGAACGATTACGAATCTAAGTTGTTTCAGGTAAAACATTTGGGAAATTCCCAATAAATAAACGCGGAAGTTTGTACAAATTTAAACCATTTATTTTTTTGCTATTGCATGGAACAAGAACAAGGGGCATGCATGAGCTTCATATCTCCGCCTTACAAAATTCTTATCTGGGTCTTACTTCTCAATATAAAGAGACGTTATGTGGGAGAAATAGAAACTTAAAGATATACAACAAAAGTGGTGGCTAACAGAGAGAAAGTAATGATTACAAAGATGCTTAGATAGAAAATTGCCAAGCCTCTAATCCTTGAAGAGAAATCTAAAAGTAGAAAGAGAGAGGGGGAACACTACCTTGAAAGAGAGAAGGTAAAACTGGGTCAACGACGTATCTCCGACTGGTACGAACACCTAATCCAGATGTTCAATTTATACGAGAGTCGTTCCAAAAGTAAAACCTCCTATTTTTTAACTCAGCTACAAATATGATAGTGTTACCATAAAAACTAGCGACATGTTGTGCTCCAAAATAAATTTTCAACGCGATGAACGCTAGTTGCACATAGGCGTCCAGAGTCCGCTTTTTAATACGAGGGTCGTTCCATAAGTAAAGTCAGTTTTTTTCACCTCGCAAAGATGAAGAGCTACAAAAACGGATCTGGTAGTAGTAACACATGCGACATTTTATGCTCCATAATCTATTTTCTACATAATTTATTTTTCTACATAATTTATTTTTCTACATAATCACCATCATTCCCAATCCATGTTTGTCTCGAATTCAATGACACATCTCTACTTTTGACACACATACATGGCAAAAGTTGCTTTCGCAGTCTCATACCGTCAATATCTACAATAGAGAGACGAATGTTTTCGGTTATTAATGCATATGTCTGGTTATTGGCTCGTTTGGGCGCAATTAAATATAGGAGACATAGAAAGTCTCTCCTGTTTACAGATAGCTTTCTCATATTTGCTCTTCGGAATTCAAGTTTTGTATTAAAAATTTCTCGTTTATTGTCCAGTCAATTTGACATTGTTTATACTTACATCAGACAACGTGAGAAAACGTAGATCGCGTTAAGCATTCGGCTTTTTATTGTCTCGACAGTAACTAGACATACGCATTAATAACCGAATACATTCGTCTCTCTTTTGTAGATATTGACGGTATGAGACTGCGATCTTTAGTAGATACTGAGAGTAAAAGTATTATCTTTCATTTCGATATTCGTTATTATTCATCGTTATTATCTCCTAAGTCTCTTTGTTCATATATATATATATATATATATATATATATATATATATATATATGATTGTGTGTGTGTTTTATAGAAGTACTATATAGTTTGTATATCGATATTTCTTTACGTGTATCGGTATGTAATAAACGTCCGTATTTATACCGGCCGTATCGTCTCTAAGGTATCTATCATGTGAATACTGCGTATATATACCTGTATTTCGTTTAGCCGTTCTGAATATATGATGCTTTTATATATACATTTGCGTGTCGCGAAGGTCGTGTCCTCTAGTCTATATAATGTTTGTTTGTGGGTGCGGGTGTGCGTTGGGGTTGTAGGCATTCAAACGTTAAACGTTAACAGTAAGGATCCATGTTATGTTACGAACACAGATCTTTACAAGGACAAATATCATTCTTCTGTGGGGTAATCAGACTAAGAGAGAAACATACATCTTTTTGAATTTTTTTTTTAGAAACGATTTCATGTTTGTTGTGAAATGAGGTAAAAAATGGATAATATCATTTAATGCTAATAAACCCAAAAATCCAATTGACATGATAAGTAAGGCTCCATCTGAGTGCGTATTCTTTAACCACCTCGGCTTAACATTCACGGGCTACATGAATTGGAACAAATACGTTGATGACATTGCCAAGCTGATGCAAAAAAACTGTTTTCCTCTAACTTGCCATAAACTTAATCAGACCAGAGAGTATAATATATCTTTAGAAAACCACAATTCGCCCATGCAATATGTAATGTTTCCACATATGATGCAACGGCTACTAGTTTTTCAATCTAAGACACATACAAAACAGAGTCTAAAACATAATAAGTCTCGCACTATCGACCGAGCTCAATCCTTTATCTCATCGCTGCTGTAATAAACTCATAGACACTGTCACTAATAGTTGCTCCTAACGTCCAAGTGGCAATAGGTCTTGGTAAGGGTTGAAATAATTAAAACAAAGATTATAAAAACTTTATTGATGTTTTTTATTCAATTTAAATAATAAAAAAAATAGATATAAATGCTAATAATAAAAGAGAATCATCATTCTAATGAATCGAATGCATAATATATTTAAAATGAATAGTCTAAAACTCAGTAACAGTTGCATACAACATCAATCAAATTATATATATATATATATATATATATATATATATATAGACTAGACTAGACTAGACTAGACTAGACTACAATAATTCATATAAAGCAAAGAAAATATGAATAGGATTAACCGAAATCCAGTTCATTAGATGCAATAACCGCACGTCCGTTCTATAAATGAGATATACGAATATAACAAATTCATATCTAAATGCGTACGATAGCGCGTACAATAAAATTGATCGTAATACATGTACCCGTAAAAATTGAATAAATAATTGCAACATGTTAAGAGGAGAAGAATTGTGTACTACTAAAGGCAAATGTTTAGGAAAAGCTTCTTTACATCACGTAAAAGTCAGATCTGATAATACCCTCAATGTAAAAGTCAGATCTGATAACACCCTCAATGTAAAAGTCAGATCTGATAATACCCTCAATGTAAAAGTCAGATCTGATAATACCCTCAATGTAAAAGTCAGATCTGATAATACCCTCAATGTAAAAGTCAGATCTGATAATACCCTCAATGTAAAAGTCAGATCTGATAACACCCTCAATGTAAAAGTCAGATCTGATAATACCCTCAATGTAAAAGTCAGATCTGATAATACCCTCAATGTAAAAGTCAGATCTGATAATACCCTCAATGTAAAAGTCAGATCTGATAATACCCTCAATGTAAAAGTCAGATCTGATAATACCCTCAATGTAAAAGTCAGATCTGATAATACCCTCAATGTAAAAGTCAGATCTGATAATACCCTCAATGTAAAAGTCAGATCTGATAATACCCTCAATGTAAAAGTCAGATCTGATAATACCCTTAATGTAAAAGTCAGATCTGATAATACCCTTAATGTAAAAGTCAGATCTGATAATACCCTCAATGTAAAAGTCAGATCTGATAATACCCTCAATGTAAAAGTCAGATCTGATAATACCCTCAATGTAAAAGTCAGATCTGATAATACCCTCAATGTAAAAGTCAGATCTGATAATACCCTCAATGTAAAAGTCAGATCTGATAATACCCTCAATGTAAAAGTCAGATCTGATAATACCCTCAATGTAAAAGTCAGATCTGATAATACCCTCAATGTAAAAGTCAGATCTGATAATACCCTCAATGTAAAAGTCAGATCTGATAATACCCTCAATGTAAAAGTCAGATCTGATAATACCCTCAATGTAAAAGTCAGATCTGATAATACCCTCAATGTAAAAGTCAGATCTGATAATACTCTCAATGTAAAAGTCAGATCTGATAATACCCTCAATGTAAAAGTCAGATCTGATAATACCCTTAATGTAAAAGTCAGATCTGATAATACCCTCAATGTAAAAGTCAGATCTGATAATACCCTCAATGTAAAAGTCAGATCTGATAATACCCTCAATGTAAAAGTCAGATCTGATAATACCCTCAATGTAAAAGTCAGATCTGATAATACCCTCAATGTAAAAGTCAGATCTGATAATACACTTAATGTAAAAGTCAGATCTGATAATACCCTCAATGTAAAAGTCAGATCTGATAATACCCTCAATGTAAAAGTCAGATCTGATAATACCCTCAATGTAAAAGTCAGATCTGATAATACACTCAATGTAAAAGTCAGATCTGATAATACCCTCAATGTAAAAGTCAGATCTGATAATACCCTCAATGTAAAAGTCAGATCTGATAATACCCTCAATGTAAAAGTCAGATCTGATAATACCCTCAATGTAAAAGTCAGATCTGATAATACCCTCAATGTAAAAGTCAGATCTGATAATACCCTCAATGTAAAAGTCAGATCTGATAATACCCTCAATGTAAAAGTCAGATCTGATAATACCCTCAATGTAAAAGTCAGATCTGATAATACCCTCAATGTAAAAGTCAGATCTGATAATACCCTCAATGTAAAATCAGATCTGATAATACCCTCAATGTAAAAGTCAGATCTGATAATACCCTCAATGTAAAAGTCAGATCTGATAATACCCTCAATGTAAAAGTCAGATCTGATAATACCCTCAATGTAAAAGTCAGATCTGATAATACCCTCAATGTAAAAGTCAGATCTGATAATACCCTCAATGTAAAAGTCAGATCTGATAATACCCTCAATGTAAAAGTCAGATCTGATAATACCCTCAATGTAAAAGTCAGATCTGATAATACCCTCAATGTAAAAGTCAGATCTGATAATACCCTCAATGTAAAAGTCAGATCTGATAATACCCTTAATGTAAAAGTCAGATCTGATAATACCCTCAATGTAAAAGTCAGATCTGATAATACCCTCAATGTAAAAGTCAGATCTGATAATACCCTCAATGTAAAAGTCAGATCTGATAATACCCTCAATGTAAAAGTCAGATCTGATAATACCCTTAATGTAAAAGTCAGATCTGATAATACCCTTAATGTAAAAGTCAGATCTGATAATACCCTCAATGTAAAAGTCAGATCTGATAATACCCTCAATGTAAAAGTCAGATCTGATAATACCCTCAATGTAAAAGTCAGATCTGATAATACCCTCAATGTAAAAGTCAGATCTGATAATACCCTTAATGTAAAAGTCAGATCTGATAATACCCTCAATGTAAAAGTCAGATCTGATAATACCCTCAATGTAAAAGTCAGATCTGATAATACCCTCAATGTAAAAGTCAGATCTGATAATACCCTCAATGTAAAAGTCAGATCTGATAATACCCTCAATGTAAAAGTCAGATCTGATAATACCCTTAATGTAAAAGTCAGATCTGATAATACCCTCAATGTAAAAGTCAGATCTGATAATACCCTCAATGTAAAAGTCAGATCTGATAATACCCTCAATGTAAAAGTCAGATCTGATAATACCCTCAATGTAAAAGTCAGATCTGATAATACCCTTAATGTAAAAGTCAGATCTGATAATACCCTTAATGTAAAAGTCAGATCTGATAATACCCTCAATGTAAAAGTCAGATCTGATAATACCCTCAATGTAAAAGTCAGATCTGATAATACCCTCAATGTAAAAGTCAGATCTGATAATACCCTCAATGTAAAAGTCAGATCTGATAATACCCTCAATGTAAAAGTCAGATCTGATAATACCCTCAATGTAAAAGTCAGATCTGATAATACCCTCAATGTAAAAGTCAGATCTGATAATACCCTCAATGTAAAAGTCAGATCTGATAATACCCTCAATGTAAAAGTCAGATCTGATAATACCCTCAATGTAAAAGTCAGATCTGATAATACCCTTAATGTAAAAGTCAGATCTGATAATACCCTCAATGTAAAAGTCAGATCTGATAATACCCTCAATGTAAAAGTCAGATCTGATAATACCCTCAATGTAAAAGTCAGATCTGATAATACCCTCAATGTAAAAGTCAGATCTGATAATACCCTCAATGTAAAAGTCAGATCTGATAATACCCTCAATGTAAAAGTCAGATCTGATAATACCCTCAATGTAAAAGTCAGATCTGATAATACCCTCAATGTAAAAGTCAGATCTGATAATACCCTCAATGTAAAAGTCAGATCTGATAATACCCTCAATGTTTAATTTTTTTACAGATTCATGTGACGCACCGCAATAGAGACATACTCCATAATTTCAAAAATGTCTCTATTGCGGTGGGTCAACCTTCTTTGTGCCGGCAAAAGGAAACATCCAACGCATTGTTTCTCTTTGGGGAACTTTGAATCTTTTCTCCCGTTTTTTTTTTGTTTTTTTTCCCCTCGATGTGCCAATATTTTAATCATTTTTTAAACGTTAATAAATTTATTTTAGTGTCCACGTACTTTTGGCACATTCAATAAGTTCCCCATCAGAACTCTATATTTTCGACATAATATTATTTTGTACGCTATCGGTTTTCTCCTGATGAGATGATAGCCGAAAGAGCTCTTGAGAAACTTCCGCTTATTATTTTCAAAACTGTATATAAATTCTGTACCTCCAAATATATATATATATATATATATATATATATATATATATATATATATATACGAGGGGCGTGCAATAAGTAATGCCAGTAAAGGCACAGTTGTTAGTCTTTCTCTACATGAGAACCATCCAGAGTTATGCATTTCTTCCATCGTTTGATGCATCTCTGGACACCGTTTTTGTAGAACATCCTAGGTTGGTCCTCATACAACGACGTGACTTCAGAAATCAAGGCTGCATCATCTGGGAAACGCTTTCCTTTCAAATACAACTTCATGGTTGGGAAGACGTGAAAGTTTGATGGTGCTAGGTCAGGAGAGTAGTGAGGATGGGAGAGGAGTTCATAACCACACGCACGTGCTTCTGATCTGGCGACATGCGAGTTGTGGACCGGAGCGTTGTCCTGCAGGAGGAAGGTACTTTTGCTTATCTTGCCTCGCCTCTTGATTTTGATAGCTTCCCTTAGTTTCTTAAAAAGTGAAACATGATAAGCTCCTGTAATTCTGGTAGCCTTTGCCAGGAAATCCGTCATCACTACTCCGTCCTGGTCCCAGAAGACTGTGAGCATGACCTTTCCAGCAGAGGGCTGCACCCTTGCCTTCTTTGGAGGTGGTGAGTCCAAGTGCTTTCACTGCATTGACTGGGCTTTGGTCTCTGGACTATAGTGATGGGCCCAGATTTCATCCGGTGTAATCAGTCTTTTGAAAAACTTTGACTTCTTGGCACATCTCCAAATTCATCCTCGAGCACTCGTCGCGTTCTCGCTTCTGGAATGGTGTGAGCAACCTTGGAATCCATCTGGCAGACACCTTATGCATATGCAAATGGTCATGAACGATAGTTTCCACGGACTCTGTACTAATATTGACATCTTGGGCTACGTGGCGAATAGTAATGTGCCGATCTTTCAAAATGGCAGCCTCAACTTGACGGACAGATGCCTCATCAATGGCAGAAGAGGGTTAACCAGGTCTGGGAGCTGTTTCCACAGAGTTCCGGCCATGTTTGAATTCACGATGGCAGCGTTGTACAAGGTCATATGATGGGGCATTATCACCATAAGTTTATTTCCTTTCATCAAAAGTCTCCTATGGTGTGCGTCCTTTAAAATACAAAAACCGGATCACTGCTCGACATTCAATAGGCTCCATTTCACACCTGACTCAGTTCAAACACCTGTAAAACAGAAACCGCAATTAGCTCAGAGGTGTAATTTGCCACATAACCCGTAGAGATATAAATCATTTCACATGCAAAATTTCAGCTAGATCAGACAATTGACAGTGGGTCAGGGGGATTACTTATTGCACGTCCTTCGTATATATATTACGCGTGTCATTGTCATAATTAACCGTTATCTTAAAATACATTGTAGTCTGATGATTATATACAGTATAAAACGTGTAACATTCTCTGTATCTTTATTGCCATATAATTACATAATTTACCATCTCCCTCTTTTTGTGTATAAAGCACTGGTGAAGGAAATACTGAAAATCGGCGCATAAAATATTTTATTAGCTATACCAGTTTACGTGAACACATGAAATAATAATTTATACATGCACATATGTGTATGTGTGTATATATAAGAAGACATGATTGGAAGCAAATATAACCGCATATTCGTGCAATTAAAACAGCACGTAATGAAATAGATACGCTAAAAAAACAAAATTAAATATAAAACCATATTAATGGAACCAAAATCACGTCACATAATAAAACAAAATTTACTGTAGAAACGTAATCATGATTTCAATACAGTAATTTAATTACACGCAACGTTAGATAAAGCAAGTAAACTGAATACATCAATAAACGATTAAATGTATGTAAATTTTCAATTTAACCATTTACATAACATTATAGTGGCAGAAAATATAAGCAAAAATGAGAAAATAATTCATGCCGCGTTGGCTGAACACAATTACGAACAAAATACAATATAAAATAGAATAACCTTTGGAATATATAAGCGAGATTTAAATGCAATATCTTAATTGCACTAGAAAGTAAATGTGATGAGTAAATCATAAAAAGACCAAAAACTTTGATCATATAAATTTCCATTTTGATTTTATGTATTGGCTTACGTGTAAAAGAATGACGTCACAGAACATGTACAAACAAAGGGAATAATTTAAGTTCCTTGCAACGAATTACATCCAATTGTCTATAATAATATTTCGAAATACAAAGTAAACTTTTAAATAAATGCAAATATGAGGTGCATTTGCATTATACAGTTAATATATGAAACGTGAATTAAAAACTATTGAAAATATTTTTTAAAAAATATCGTTCTTTTGCATTCATAAAAAATGGGGAACACAGTAATCACCTTTAAACGTCTTCGTTAATAAAATATAAAGTCATATTCAATATATATATATATATATATATATATATATATGGCATAATCGCGTTGACACACCGGTTCTCATCAGATCACCGGAATTAAGCAACATTGAGCTATGTTAGTACCAGATGGGTGACCATTTGGGAATTCTAGGAACTGTATGTTCTCTCTGCTTATCTCGGCATTTGTGCCCAGTCGTCTTGTACACACACTTCACTTGCCACTGGAATTTAACAGTGCCGAATCAGGAGAGGGGTGGTTGTATATTGCGCACCTCCCGCCACACAAATTTCACGCGCAGGCACCTCTTCATGGGTATCCATAGTCTGTTAAAGATTGAAGGAGCATGTATGTGTATATATGTATAAATATATATATATATATGAATAAATATATATATATATAAATATATAATATATATATAAATATATATAGATATATATATAAATATATATATATATAAATATATATATATATATAAATATATATATAAATACATATATAAATATATATATATAAATATATATATAAATATGTATATAAATATATATAAATATATATATAAATATATTTATATAAATATATATAAATATATATAAATATATATGTATATATAAATATAAATATATATAAATATATATATATAAATATATATATACAAATATATATAATACATATAAATATTAACATATATAAATATAAATGTATATAAATATGTATATAAATATATATATAAATATATATATATAAATATATATAAATATAAATATATATAAATATAAATATATATAAATATATATAAATATATATATATATAAATATATATAAATATTTATATATAAATATGTATATATAAATATATATATATATATATAAATATATCTAAATATATATATATGCAAACAATAAGAATGGAAAATGAAGTCACAAAAACTATATATTCGTAAATATAGAATAGTTCATTTATTCAATAAGGGTATACAAATTTACTTATTGGATAGAGTGGCCTCTTTATGACAAGGAATTTCGAAGCCTAATGCTTCTCATCACAAGAGTAGAGAAGATGCTAGGTAACATAATGGGGATGCGACGTCTACCTTGGGATTCATCAGGAGCAAAATAAATCAATAAAATTATAAATGATGTTAGGGGTGGAGTTATATCGAATTCTAAGATAAAAGAGGAGCGTATTATATAGGGTCTAATGGAAAAAGGCGTATATGGTCTCTATCATAGGCTTAAACGTATGTAGTATATGTTTTAAGGCTATATTATCCCGATAAGTCTCGGCTTAAAGAATTGAACTTACTCTCTTCTTTTAATTCACTAAGCTATATATATATATATATATATATATATATATATATATATATATATATATATATACATTTATATGTAAGTGCATCGATATATAGATATATACATATATATATATATAGATATATAGATATATAGAGAGAAAGATGATGATGATGATGATGAGGAGGAGGAGGAGGAGGAGGAGGAGGAGGATGGTGTTAATTCAACGTGTACAAGCTTTGTTTAAAAAACAGCAACCAAAACTCTTTAATAAAATAAAAAGTATAATATCTATCGAAATCATTCGTAATGTCGATGATTTTCTATACGTTACATTAAATTTGATTAATAATACACACGTGTCCTATCATTAACTGAACCATAATATTTCATAGATCATAATTCTATCCATCCACTTCTTGTTACATGACACATTTCGAAAAGAATGAACAGGTTTTCTTAGAAGGTGCAGCTGTTTAATAAAAATATCGCGTACCATAATGAAACTCTAAATAGATCAAGTTATATATATATGTTATTAGTTTCAACACATCTATCAATGAAGTAAATAAAGCTAACTAAATAAATATTTTCACCAATCATCACAATTCACCAACTATCATCTCATGGGATTATGATTTATATATATATATATATATATATATATATATATATATATATATATATATATATATATATAAATCATAATCCCATGAGATGATAGTTGGTGAATTGTGATGATGTATATATATATATATATATATATATATATATATATATATATATATATATATATATATATATATACATGTTTGTGTGTGTAATGCTCAATACTTTTTCCAGTCGTATAAAAGAAACAGTTATCGCAAGTGTTTAATTTTTTCGAAGTAATTTGTTAGACTAACAATTGGCCTAGCGAATTCTATTAATAAGAAGAAACAAGCACATGTGTAGGTCACTTATCAAAAGTATGTATTTCGGCACTATTTTATGCATACACACTAAATATGTTTGCTGAATTCTATGGTTTTTCTTAAGATAAAACGATGTTTTTACCAGGAATATGTTAACGTCTAATTTATTAGTGAAAAAGCCAAACTGCCTTTATTCGTTTGTTTTAATACAAAAAGTGTGATTTTAAGATTGAGGGAAATAATAAACAAAATGAGTATTTTTTAAAAAATTATATTTATCAAAATAACTCAGGAAATTCGATTAAAGATCGACTTTTATAAAAGGAACAAGTATAAAAATGGTCATAAATGTAATCATGGTAGTGGTAGTAGCTATAAATCTGTACACATTTACGAAAATAAAAAAGATTATCTGACTGTTTAATAGATTTTACTTGTTAAGGTTTAATGTATGACGGAATGTGACAGTACAATGGCCTGAATCTACATTTACATTGGTCAAGGATTATGAGTGTCGTTCTTTTATATGTTATGCAATAATGATCAGGAGAAAGTGTGCATGCAACATATTAGTTTTATGTGACCTCACATTTAATGACAATGTTTTGTACGCATATTATTTTATTTAGAATGTGCTTCGTTAACCGGATATATATGTACCAATTATTGCGTGCTATTGTAATATTCGAACGTGCGTAGATCAGGTGTGGTGTATGATTTTTATTTTGTTGCAAATATAAATTTTAGCCTCAATAAGTCGAAATTTGTGTTCGCAAATTTAACTGTATTCGATATTAAAGAAAATGGGAGATTATAGTATTTAAGATATGAAGTCTCATTGAGACCCGCCTGCCATGATTTGCAAACTTGGCATAAAATCCTAAGACATTACAATATTCCAGATGTTAATAGGTTATCGAATGTGGTTGACAGAATGAAAATAAAAACTTCTAAAACCTTTACAAACTGTGACGTCTGTAAACAAGAAAAATTGGCGAAGTACCAAAACAAGATGTCATACAAAAAAGACATCAATATCTTCTCATTAGTGAATTGTGACTTGAACGTGCCAGAACGACGGGAAGAGAACCCCTCAGGTATATGTCGTGGTCCGGTTTAAGCGGTCACAATATTAAGGTGAAAGAGTCCTGATGTTCACTGTCAGCGATTAAACTACGCGTTTTCTCTCAGCTCGGCGGCAGAAATGTCTTACATAGTGCCAGACGGATTCATACTATAACTACCCCAGAACATCCCACTCTGAAGATTTATTTCCCCGAAATATAGTTTTGTTTCTCGGGTTGACCTCCAAATGGTCCGTCAGTTTTCTTTTTTGCCAAAACGATGTGTAGACACTCCCTGGCACACTATCAACCCCTACCCCACTGTCTTGTGGATGCCCTTGGTTGGGCGAAGACTAGGGGAACCAACTCCAAAATCAAACACTACTGTCTGTGGGCTTTATCACAACAAAAGGCTAAGAGATGGGAACTCTGACTTCAAATCCTACTGCTGCCTTGCAGTTTTCCTGAAAAGGCTATGGAACCTCATCACGAAAGAACAGGCGTAGTAGTGGACACGATAGGGTGATTGTCTACCTCACTGAGATTACTTTCGGCCAGAAGCTGCGACCTCCTATGCTGCCAGTCGTCGCGGGTTCTCTCCACTGGACATGAGCATTGGAGGTTCCGAAGGTGTTTATCTAATGCGCAACAGATACTACACCTAAAATGCGCAAGCAAGTTTGGAGCCGATGCCGATGGAGGGAGGATAACGCTGGCGTGTGTGAGAGCTGGGAGCCACTAGTCCAACCTCTGCACATAGGCGGCCGTGTGTGATGGTCGCAGGTGTACCGAGTGGACGACAATACCATGAGACAGCTGCACAGATGACCAATCAGCCCTGTTAAGGAATAGCACTGCTTGCCCTGGTAGGGGGCTCCTCTATAAAAGGTGAGGTAAACAAAGCTCATCCAAAGACCATCTGACTGTCAAACCGCGGGCAGTGGATCTCCAATCCAGCGGTAACAACATAAGAAACAAGAACACTCAAGACTTCAACATCGCTACATGGAACGTCGGAACCATGCTCGATACGGACTTAGGTAATATACAGCATAGGAGAACAGCTATCATAGACCTGGAGCTCGAAAATACAAATATCGGCATAGCTGCATCGCAGGAGACATGACTTAGCGGGGAGGGCCAACTGAGAGAAGCAGGAAGAACTGGTAGGGCTGTCCTGTAGATCAACTTAAAACAGCTGGCGTCCCTTTTGCGATCAAAAATGACCTAGCCAGTAAACTCACAGAGAGCCCCAGCGGAGTCTCCGAAAGAATACTTACACTGCGAGCCACCACATCCCATAGCAGTAACATTACCATCATCCACGTCTACGCACCGACAAGGAATTATCCAGACGAGGAAACGGAGGCTTTTTACTCTTAGCTGAAAGACATTATAACAAACAGCCTTACAGCGGATAAGCTAGTTCTCGGTGACTTTAATGCCAGCGTGGGCCATGACTACAATACATGGAGCCCTGTTCTCAGAAAGTTCGGAAAGGGAAATTCCAATTCAAGTGGAGAACTGCTGTTCTGTTTGAACTGGCAATTACGAACACTTAATTCCAACAATCGGATAACCATTACTACTCCTGGGAACATCCCAAGTCAAAGAGACGGCATCTCTTGGACTACGTTCTTACAAAATGGAAGAACCTCAAAGATGGCAAGAACACAAGAGCTATGCGAGGACCAGATTGCCAAACCGATCACTACCTAATCAAGATTGCTTTCAAGTTCACTATAAACCCTGCATCAAGTAGGGCGACAACGAAGCGCAAGAGGAGGCTAGACACGTCAAAGCTCGGAGATAGAAAATGGCAAGAGAAACTTCAACTTGCAATCAACTCAGCATTGAAAGAAATTACTGATGATTCTGATTCACTAGAACAAACGTGGGACTTGCTTATCAGGCATGTATTTTCCGCTGCGGCACTGGTACTTGGCTACACAAAATGCGGGATTCGGACTATTTCAATGAGAATAACCAAGAAATTAGAGATTCAATAAATGAAATAAACCGGGCATTAAAATCAAAGCTAAGTAACCCGATTAGAGCAAACCAGAAAAAAAGCTGAAACAAGTGAGAGCAGAAGTTCAGAAAAAACTCAGAGAAATTAAAAACACCTGGTCGCTCAACAAGGCTGAAGATATGCAGAAGCAAGCGGATGAAAACAATTCTACAGGTTTCTTCAGATCACTGAAGGAAATGTATGGCCCTAGAGCCCAGATGAATAACACCCTCTTATCAGAAGATGGAAACACTATACTGACCCAACCAAAACAGATAATTCAAAGATGGTAATAGTACTTCGGCACCCTACTGAATGTAGAATCCAATACGAATGAGGAGATCTTAAGCCACATAATAGTCTTCCCCCAGCAGATGGATCTGAATGACACACCAACTCTTGGAGAAGTAAGAGAAGCGATTGATAAAACTAAAATGAACAAATCTCCAGGAATTGCCGGAATGCAAGCTGAAGTATACAATCAGCGGAGAACAACTCATGAGAAGACTTCACCAACCAATAGCAAAATGCTGGCAACAAGAAATGCTGCCACAAGAATTCAGAGATGTCATGATCATCCCAATCTATAAAAACAAATCTGACCACAAAGACTGCGGCAATTACTGCGGTATATCCTTGCTGACTATTGCCGGAAAAATAATGACTAAAGTGGTGCAAACCCGGCTCGCCAGACTGTCGGAAAGGGTCCTAACCGAATCACAGTGCGTATGCAGGCGTGAAAGATCTACAATAGATATGATCTTCAGCTTACGCCAGATTCAAGAAAAAGCCATTGAACAGTACCGGGAGCTCTACATAGTATCTGTAGACTTCCGTAAAGCATTTGATACGGTTGACCAAAAATACTGTGGAAGGCCCTTAAAGTGTTTGGATGCCCTGATCACTTTGTGGGAATTATCAAACATTTCACGAAGGAAAAAATTGAAGAGCTGTAGTAGAAAACCTAGAAAGCGAACTGTTGGAAGTAAACCACGGCCCCAACACTGTTCACCCTATTTCTGACAGCCGTCCTAAAGCTGCTTCATCAAAGCATTGAAGAAGGTATCTTTCTCCACACACGTCTGATGGGAAACTGTTAAACCTTGCAAGACTGAAGGCCAAGATCAAGACAAGGAGTGCGCGTGTGTTTAAGTGTATAGGTGGGTGTGCGTGTGTGAGAGAGAAAAGGAGGGGGAGAGAGAGAGGGAATGTGGGCGTGTGTGTGTTTGTGTGTATGCATATATTATGTGTGTGCGCCCACTAGTGTGTATATATGTTTATTTAGCGGGTGTATGGAAAAACCTTTTTGAAAGGTGAATATTCTGTTTAAACGAATACATAGCCCCATATAAATAAAGGTATGACAATTAACGGCAATAAATATATAATGAAATAAAGCATGAATATATGAATTTCAATTTAATTTAGAATAAAATAAAAATTAAAATAAAAAGGTAAAGATAATTTTTTTTAAAAATATAAAATAACTAAAACTTTAAAAGAATTATTAAATTCAAAAAAAATTATTAATTTTTTAAAAAATAAAAGAATAAAGTTGAAGGGAGACATTTAGGATAATTAAAAATAATAAGGTAATTTCTAATAATTTATCTAATAGTAAATGTCACCTAAGGACCTGATGGTCCTTAGGTGACACATATAATATATATATATATATATATATATATATATATATATATATATATATATATATATATATATAAGGACCTGATGGTCCTTAGGTGAACCATATAAATATATATATATATATATATATATACATACATATATATACACACATACACACATATACATATATATAAATATATATGTATATATATATACATATATATATATATAAGTCAAAAGTATATAAGGGCTGCCAGTTTCTCGCTGTACGTTCTTCATATATTGTTCTGATTAATATGTCGACTTTAAATCTCCAAACGTACATTTCTATATACATTTAGACATTATATTGGTCGAGCAAGTAACTGCGAGACGCAACAAAATGTTGAGTCGAAGCCAAGGTATTTGTGATGATTACTATTGCGTAATGAAGCTTTAGGTATACTATAAAAAAAAGAAATTTTAAATTTAGTCACCAAATATTTTATGAATTTTTATGAAATAGTGATAATAATAATCTTCATGTTCTTCTGGTTTATTTGAGATATTCTTTTATATCTTATGATCTAATATCGATCTTTAAAAAAGTTTTTACAAAATTGCTTCATAAGAGTTTTCCATGAACGTAAAAGCTAACGACGCTAAAAAAATGTTGGTCATTTTTATTTAATTTATACTGAATTTGCATTTAATGAACTGCCCTATTTTTCAAATATTATTTTCGAAAGCGTGTTTCTTTCTAAGGAAAATTTTAATAAATATTAAAAACTGGAAGGTAAATTTTAGAAAACTTGAGAGGGCATTTTTTTTGTAATAAAATTGTCAATAAATAATAAAATAAAAAACGTAAGAAAAATTTTAGAAAAGAAATATACTCCTATAAAGATGTCTGCTACCATCCTTATTGGCTAAAGTCCGATAGCTCAAACGCGCAAGTCAGTGTTCCGCTTACATTGCGATCGGCCTTTGCCTGTTAATTCCGTCACATGTCAGCCACACTCGAGTAACTTCGAGAAAATAACGGGTCAAATTCTACAGAAGTTTAATCACTGTAAAATTCCGTGATTTAAAAATTACTTAATTTTTACTTATTTCTTAAAGTGTTTACCTGAAGAAATTTTCAAATGGTTTTGTTTTAGAATTGTAATTAGTGTTAACTTTTTAATTACCGAGTATTTTAATGATTTTTCAAAAAAAAATGTTAAGACAAATTTTAATTTTAACTACAAGTTTAAAAATTAAATTCGATGTATTTTATTTTTTTATTACCACAACTGATCTACCGCCGTTTCCACTCTTTTTTCCCTCCTCTCCCATACCCCTCACTTGTACCCTCTCATTCACTCTCCCTCTCCCGTAACGCCTCACTCGCATTCCTTACGCATCCGCACTCTCTCGGGGCCTCTCATCACTACCTCTCTCTAACCCTCTCGTCATCTTTCCTTTTTCACCAACACTCCGTTGTGCCCCTCTTCTTTCATATTGGCAAAATAACATCTCACATTTTCTTGTACTTTTATTTTTTCACTTTTCTAGATCAGGACTTAATCTTTTATAATAAATAAATGGCCATTAGAAAGTGTCCAGAGGTAGTTAAATACGTTAGAATATTTGTTTTCGTTTCAAACAGCAATATTTAAAATATATAAGAAAATCGAGCGTTTGTTTTAAATAATCGCAATTGTAAAATAATTTGAAAATAAATATGTTATCGATCGATAACTTTCGTAACTTCATTTCTCTTCGCACTTCTATGATTTTGTAAGTATTTATTTAAGATGAGTACATATGGTGAAAAGAAAAATACTGTCAATTTTAGTATAGGAATTAGTTTCATGTTTAAATTTAACGTAAAATGATATCTCATTTCCTGACGATTCTAATTTTTTAAGGAACCTAATATGTTACCACTAATCCTACATCTGAATGACAAGGGCAAAAAATGATATGTATTAGCCTAAAAATGTAAAACCTTCCCTCCCAAAAACATGCATCATTTATTTGCCATAGTAAAATGGAAGAAAAATGCTCAGCTGATTTAAGATGCAAGGCCGATTTGAAAATGAGGGAGCATTGTACGTTAAATTTATATGGGAAACTGATCAAAATTAAAAATTGTGTTTTTATTGTTTTTTTCTTTCTGTCAAGTTTTTCAAGATATCCACACCTAATCGCTTAAAAAAGAATCTCAAATATTTCGAGGGGGGATCAGACAGTGTTAACCTATAATATTGGTCAGCAATAATTTTATCTGTTAGATTCTGACATACAAATGTGTTTATTTTTGCAATATACGGTAACAGTTTAAAGAGCTTTTGTAATCAAAATTAGCTGATTCTCTCACTTTTGATCTGAGCATGAGGTGCAAAGGGTGAAATTAGCTCGTTAATTTTAATCAAGCTTCTCTGCTTTCACTACCAATGCTCAGATCTTTTTTTTTCAGTTCTAATTAAAATTCTATGACTTCATACCAGATCTAAAATAAAAGACCTGCATCCAATCTGTTTCTACGGTTGCTGAACAAAAATGGATGGATCTTTCTACTGCTGCAAAAGTATAAACATTTGATGCAATATGCTAGCCTTACAAAACTCAGATACATCCTAAGTTTGAGTGCCGTTCCTAAATTGGGGAGGCGTCATTTAGATCATTTTTTTATTCTTCCGCAGAGTTTAAAATTAACTTCATGATCTAATCGGAAGGATGATCTCATCTTTGTATCCCCTTTCTCAGAGAGGAAATCTTGCTAGTTTTTCTCTACTCTATAATTATTTTCATGAAAGGTGTTAGATCGACCTTTAATTTTTGGTTCCTTTCTTTCAGACGTTCATGAGAGAACATATTGGCTGATTGCAAATAATTTTCATTTTTACATTAATGTTTTTACAAACAGAGTTTCTTTCACATAATTTTCCATCAGTGAAACATGTTTTCACGGAAATGCTTGTCTTTGGGTTACAATTTAGTCGTTTTCAATTTTAAAGTCAGCAGACACATTCGCATAAATAACCAAATTCTATTCAATTCATTTATAAATTTCAATCCACACACAGTATATGTCAACTGAGAATCTATTAATTTCACTAAACCTTATCTTGAGCAGCATTTGGCTTTAATGATACTAACTCATCAGTAAGAAATACATGCATTTCACATTAAAGTTTTTTTTATTTCATTCATGATTATATAAACATGCATTGGTTTCATTTATAATGATTCGCTGTAGGATTAAATTGTAGTATGAAAATAAAGAAATTTAATTTTCTTTTTTCCACGTTGTAGTCATTTGTGCTTCTACTGGTGTCAGTGTATACGTTTTGAAAGGTTCAATATGCCATAGAGTCTTTCGATTAAATGTGCAGCATGGTTCTACACCTAAATACGAACCCTTGTCAAAGGACAAAATAAAAAAGTTTTAGAACAATGCTTGGATATGTAACATCATTCATTATTTATGAAATAGGAATGGTTAGCCACTTGTAATTAGCCTTTCCTCACTAACGTTTGCGATATTTTTTAGTGTAATTAGAAAGCAAGTATATCCATTAGCAAACATGTGAATTGTTACAGTTGGTGACATACCAGCTTCCCTTTGTTAATAGAGAAGTCTGTATTTTCTAAAATATCTATCCAGAATGCTGGAAAACCAAATTTGGGAATTGCTGCTCTAAATTTGTGGTCATATTTCGATTATGATGAATTGATCATAAATGTGCTGCAAAAAGATGATGATGAAAAATTTGATGATATTTTAAATAAAATCAAAATCGGATCAACAACTGATCAAACATTAAAATCTTAAATAGGCATCAAATAAATCCTCGAAAAGGGGGTAAATATTGATCAAATTATTGCTCATTTTGAAAAGTTGCAAAAATAAATATATATTATTTGAATTTTACTCACAAATCTATTGAAGAAATGAACAATAAAATTTTCAAAAATATAATAGTCATGCAATTGAAATTTCAGCTATTGATTCTAAGTTTAGATAAAAATCAAAAAGAAAGTCTAAAAGGACACTACAAACTTCTAAACTTTAAAAGGTTTGTGACACAGATGGACTTGAAACTGTGCTTAAAATTGGAGTTGGTGTTAAACATGTTGCGTCGAAATATAAATGTTGAAAAAGGAATCTGCAATGGAACAATGAATACAGTCACTGAAATACAAATAAAAAATTCCAAAGTTGAATTTGTGCAAGCTGACTATGAGCGTGTTCATAGATTTTTTTCTGCATAGATCTCAAATACCTTTGTCATTCAGCTATTGTTGGATTTTCGAGAAAATCCAAAGTATTTCAGTCGATGGTATCATTGCTGACTTGAAATCTGATGTCTTTTTCAGACGGAATGGCCTATGTAGCTTTTTTACGTGCTAGAAAGCTGTGCAATGTCTATTTGATTGAATTTGACTCTCATAAATTGACTTTGTATGACAAAAGTGCATGGACTGAATATAATAAATTGAAAGTCAAAAGAAACAGAATTGATTTTCCACCACTACCGTATTTGCTCTGTTAAGGCTCCCAGTTTGTCATTGTACAAACAGACTTATAAACGAAAAGAATCATTATAGATCATGATTTGAGGCAAATAATAATAATATTTCAAATAGAAAATGGGCATAATTGTAAATTAAAATTCTCAAAATAATTTGGACCTTAAATTGATCAATGAAAGACGACTCGGAACATTGATTTGCCAATTCAGCAATTAAAAACATTGCTTGCCCCTAGTACTGACAGCGTTGCTCACCTAAAAGAATCAATTGGAATTGTTTTTAATAGTAGCCAATAAGAAGACGCCATTGCAAGTTTGGTAATGTTTGGTAAACAATTACCCCGACAGTGTCAAACAAGTATTCAATTTTGAAGAAGATAAAACACTGATATGTGTTAAAATCCACGAGTATCACTGTGAAATACTACAAAATAGAGAATGCAGTTGAGCCTTTAAAGCTGGCTTTGGATTCCAATTGTGAAAAATAGCACTGAGAATAATTAATCAATTTCACCCTACTGATAGTCTCCAGCAATTTAAAAATTTGTTCAAAACTGACTCTTCAGTGCTCAAACATTGTAACGAATGTTAACAAAATAATGAGCATTCGGAAAAAAGTGACTAGAATTGTTTCTACTGAAATGACACATTCGAATTTATTTCAACATTATGAATTTCAATATAAAAATAAATAAAACGTGTTGGGCGCAAATTTCAATGTAAAAACAGCGATTAATTTGATCAGAATCGATTCGGGGCGATATACTTAAATTATTAGAAATAACAATGACAAGCGGAATACTGTCAGTGACCCTAATATTTCCCATGATGTAAATTTTATTTCCAAAATATCCAGCAATATTGGCATTCATTTGAAAAAAAAATAAAATGAACGAATTATTGACAAATACCAGGCCATATATCCAATTAAAATAGCAAAAACAATTATGATGGACTTCTCTCCTTAAAAGTTAGCCATCACCTCAGCGTGATATTGGGTTATAAAGTCATCCTTACAGGGGAACGATGGCACTTTTATAGATCATTATAACTCACAAATTTATAATTTTGTAAATACTGCATTATGTTATTCGTTTATAAATTAGCATGTTTAATTAATATGTTTATATGTGAGCATGTTTAATTAATAATTAAATATAATTTTATTATTTTTTGGTGTGGTTAATGTTGTTGATAAATATAATTTTTAAAAGCTTGATACTTTGGGTGGGAAAAATTACTACCTCAATAGAAAAATATTCAATAAAATATTTAACAGGATAAAATTTTACCGAACACTAGTTATTAATATTAAACTATAAAAGAAACATATCGATTTAAAAAGAACTATTTTATTTACACTCAATCATATATGCCTTATGCACAAATAAAAATGCAATTGGCATGTTTGCACTTTTGAAGATTTTAAATATTTATATACTTTCTCATTATGAAAAAAACATTATTATATTGATTATAATTTTTTTACAGAAGAAATAAAATTAATTGCTTATAAAACATTAGAAGATTTTTTTAAATCGTGAGAAAATCTAAAGTCAGTAACTTATCAATAAGTTTTGTCGTAATACGATTAGATCAATTTTAATTTGTAAAAGAAAAGACAACATTGAAAAAATCCCAAATCAACAGATTATCAATAATTTTTGCCATAAAAGACAATTATTGTTTTATTTTAATACTATTAATTAGAGAAAAAACTGGTTTATTTCATTAAAATTAAATAGTATACATAAATTTTGTCGAGTGTACATAAATAGTTTTTCTAATGACAAAATTTATGGATAATTCGCTGATTTGGGATATTTTAATTGTCGTTTTTCTTTTGCCAATTGAAATGAGTCTTATAATCCTTTTTATTATAATAATGTGTATTGATAATCTATTGATTTTAAATTTTTCAATAAAAAATCATTATTTAGTAAATTGATTAATTTTTTTTATTTTAAAAGAAAAAATACCTTTCTTTTAAAATCAAAAAAAAATTTAATCAATTTGCTAAATTCTCTTTTTTCTACAGAATTAATTTCATAAATTTGCAAAAAATTTATTGATTTAATTGGATAATATTTCATTTTTTCTTTCTAATGGTTTATATGCAATTAATTTTATTACTTCTGTCCAAAGTGCTAATATTATTATTTTATATAAACAATATCCAAGAAAAGCATAATAATCGACAAGAACAAAAATGTTTTTCAATCTTATTTAATGATATTTAAGCCATATGAGCATATAAGTTAGAATGTCCGGGAAACAATACTTAAATACTCTCAAGTACCCCAAAAGTGTTACTTGATATCTCATTGAAACAGTAAATAATAAAGACAGGAACATTTACATCTAGAATTCGATTAAAGACATAATTTCAATGAAGGTAAAAATATGGTTATATCGTATTGTATAAATATTATTTGGGGATGTGATCGAGTGTCGTGATACAACGTTGTTTATATAGTTGTTACGAAATGTTGAACGTAGTATTTATTGTACTTTTTAATCGCACTCAGGATGGTCACAAGAATAGCGGGAAATTTATGGTGGAAAATTGTATTGTTGACATTTTATTTAGTCTAAATTTTATTGTCTGGTTTAATCACTCCTTAGATTTGAGCGATGAATATTTTAATCATATGTCAGTAAATTATAATATTAGTCACAGAAAACCATTTAAAAGTTCTTCTTTATAAATCAAATATAACCGTTTAACAAATTTCTCGCTTTTCTAACGACAAGTATATATATATACAAACGGTCGGGTTTCAATCCTGGCTTGAGGTAGTTGCCTGTCTAGCCGCACTGATGAGCTGTGAAACAGCGAAACAGTACTGTATGTGGATGACTATATATATATATATATATATATATATATATATATATATACTACAATTTTTTTCTGTATTGATATTCATAAAAGAACATTTTTACATTTATTTAAAAAAGAAAATACAACTTAGTTATACATGAGTCGGACAATTGCATTTATCTGCAAAAGATCTAGCTAATTTTCATATTTTTTTAAACATTTATTGTAATTAATTCCCTACTAGTTTTTCGGTTTTCTTACGGGATAATCATCTTTAATTAACTATTACGTGTAATTATATTCATGCCGATATTCTACATGATTTTTTACTCGCAAAATATTTGCGTAAAGAAGAGTATAGTAAACAGGAATCTTTTCTATATATATTTATGTATGCGTATATATATATTTGCTGCATTAAGAATTGATTTGATGTTATCAATTGAATTTTAAAAAGAAATTCTTACTTCTGCAATATTTAAAGTTATAGCTTTATAAGATTTTTTACTAGAATATCTTGTCCTTTTCTTTTCTAGTTTTAACAACAAGTCCTTTATTTTTCCATGCTTAAACTTAACTATATATTAATTTATTTTTATTTCGGACTATTATTCTCATCTTTATTAGTTTTTGTTTTTTCATCTTTTATTGGTTTGTTTATTCACAACGTTTCGGCCAACTATTCCTCTGGCCTTCGTCAGGTGGTAACCGCGACGGATAGGAACTTCGAATCTCCTAACTGCATTCTCAGCAATTACTGCCATCCGTAGTTGTTGTCGTTTCACCACATTTTGGCCAAGTAAACCTCTGGCACGCTTTGGGTGGGAATGAAACCGCTATCTTCAGACAATGTTTATCTGAAAGGCCAGAGGAATAGTTGGCCGAAACGTTGTGAATAAACAAACGAATAAAAGATGAAAAACAACAACTAATAACGATGAGAATATTAGTCCGAAATAAAAATAAATTAATATATATAATGCTCATCTCAAAAATGAATTCCAATTAAGGAATAATAAATACACTTAACAATATTACTTTTCATGCTTTCATTCTCTCTGTGTCATTGTTACTTCTCTTTTCGAAACACTACTCGCTGAATCAACGTGGTTGCTATGGAAACTGGTCATAAAAACCAATGTGCACATCCTTACATATTTTTCCGATTTTGAACACTATAAATTAATCATAACTTTGTTTTATTGAACGAAAATTGATTTATTTTAAACAATATAGCGTTGCCCGGATATTTGGAGGCGTATGTTGAGCAAAAAAAAAGCAGTCACTTTTCTTTTAACTTTGACTCCTATTATGACCCCTTTAAATTTATTGTTTTTGGCTCAAATTGAGTTATAAAGTTAGATCCCTGTCCAAGGAACCTATATCTAAAATTTCAAGTGTTTAGACAAAAAATTGTCGGAGGAGTTTGGTAGAGTTCTCAAAGGTCAAATCGTTGAACTTTGACCTCTAAACAGCAAAATTTCTAGCTGAACACGGATTATAAAGATTTTCCCTAATCTCTGTACCCTGTATATCAAATTTCGAGTATGTAAACTGAAAATTGACAGAGTTATTGCGTAGGAAAATGTACACACAGAGAAACAGACACGTTCACTTTTATAGATGCAACTAAAATATATACGTATACATAAATATATATGGAAACAATTTTCTGTTAACATTAAGTTTTTTACGCAAATATTATGCAAGTATAAATCAAGTAGAATATCTGCATGAATATAATTACACGTAATAGTAAACTAAAGATGAGCATCCCACAAAAAAAAAAAACGAAAAAACTAATAGGGAATTAATTAACAGGAGTGCTTAAAAGAATATGCAAATTAGCAAGATCTTTTGCAGATGAAAATTGTACTTTCTTTTTAAATAAATAGAAAAGAGGAGTTTTAATATGAATATCAATACCCACAAAAGAAAATGTTATTCATAGGAGTATATATATATATATATATATATATATATATATATATATATATATATATATATATATATATAGGCATTTCTGTTAGAGATGTTCTACTGTTATTACATATATGCGTTAGCAAGAGAGGAAATAAACTTACAGAAAGGGGCAGATATCGTGTGTATAAGCAAGTTACATCTATATACACACACTAAATTATCCGTGTGTATATATATATACTTTTTATTTCTTGGTCATGTCTACGCTTCTCTTAGGTAAATAAAAGACCACACTTACCTGTGTGGCGTCATATCTATATAGTAACCTCGTACATAACCCACTTGTGTGTTCAGATCGTATGTGACGGTACGCACGGACATGGTAATGGGGTGGCAGCAGGGCTAAAAGGCCGGTCAGTCTATTCATGATTGATGCGCGGCTCTGCTCCGTCTCTACCGGGAGTTGATCTAACAACTTGGCCACAGCGATACCAGAGAGGCCTACGTCATCGGTCGAGTAAAAAGAATAGTACGAGACAGAAGATGTGTTGGTGAAAAGGATGACGAAAGGTTGGGATAGATGAGGGGGAGCGTTTGGGATATGGCCGGCATTTAGGATTCATGAGTTTGGCAATGCAAGGCTTTCTTATTTGGACCGGGTCCACGTGTGCCGTTATCGCGAGATATCACACATCACCGAACGGCAAAAGTCGAAAACCTAAAAGGGACGTCGATGAGGGTAGGTGTGTGTTTAGATCTGGACATTGGCAAGTCGATTGGAAGAGGTGCGATTATGTGCAAAAAATCTTTATACTTTAGAATTCTTTGCACTGTGTTGATTGCATTGGAGAGGGTAAAACAGTAGAGAAAAGATATATAATTAATGGGAGTTTGAAAAAATAGATAACAGGAAGATGAATAGAAACTTTTGATAAATAATGTTGCACTTCTCCTTACTTTTTCATACTGAAGACAATATCACTTTTTGAAACAAGATTATTCACAAAATCTTTCTCTTAGTTCTTCTAATATTATTTACTAACTAGGAGTAGTCGCGCAGGCCATCATCCAAAATTATTCTTTTACAACAACCTATGGTGCTTATTAGTCACTAGATAAGAACAAGTCTCCCTAGATTTCCAGTACTCACTACTTCTTTCGATAACTTGTGCAAATTGATTTGCGTTATTGCAACAGCCGATTACCATTGATTTCTCGTTAGTAGGGACCATTGGTTTTCACTGGAATTTGAGTAACAACCAACTTTCCAATGATCCCACTCCTCTTCGCATTCATTCAGTGGAGGTCTGGTTAGAGCTTTTTTTTCTCCTCATCATCTTTGATCCTTCTCGATTTTTTAGTTTGGTATCATTTGATGCCGTCAGTATTATTGAGGGGTGACGAGAGTTAAAATTATACTCTTTCAGTTTTCTTGATTCAATTTAGTGTTCCTTTCTGTTGTACCTCGCCAGCAGTTTCTATATGTTCGGTTCGCGACTGTGGTTTATATGAACTAGTTTCTGCATTCCAAAGTTTACCTTAATATTTCAGCCATTTTTATTATTGTTATCTGCTATATCTTCTCAGCTATTCTTTGATTCTAATTTCCCCATACGTTTTTCAGAGTTATTATTATTTAATTACTAGGAGCAGTCAGATAAGCCATCATCAAAGATTGCCCTTGTAAAACTTGTGGTGTCCTCTGGAATCTGAGTTACAAGTTTCCCCATATTTCTAGTACTCTCCATCTTTTTCGATAACCATTGCAAAAAAAAACTGTGTCATCGCAACAGCCGCTTACCATTGATTTTGATTCATTGATTTTGTAGTAGATATTTACAATGTAGCCGGCTTCAGAATCAATCACCGTCTCGATAGGGTCCGGAACTGACAGCATGCATTTTCTATAAGCGCCGGCGGTTCTCGGCGAATAATCGACGTATAGCGGCGATCAGGCTGGCTTTGGTGTTGTAAGAGGTCATGTTGATGATGTTCTCGACGTATGACTTAAAGAAGTAGCCCAGCGAGTTTAGGTTGGAGGAGAAAGGGGTTGGCAATGACAGAAGGGTTCAAAGTCGTAACATTCTTTCTGAAGGCAAGTCTGGGTCTGTTTGGACTTGTGGACCGGCGCTGAGTCCTGCTTTCAGACCTAGAGTCTGCCAGTAGCCAACTGATTGCACTAGGAGATCACCATATGCTTAAGTATATCCAAAAACACTTTGGTTTTGACTTTAAAGCCGACTTTGAAGATGTGAGGTGGCATGATGTGGCCCTTACTTGAAACCACACCACTGATAAGCAAAACAAAGAAAACATACAACCTATCTATCTATCCATATATCTATAAAAGTGAAAATGTCTGTCTGTCTTTTCTCTATGGTAGTTAAGGAAGACTATTATACAGAAAGGCATTACTTTACATATTCACACTTTTTAATATATAAATATGCTCATAACCTTATGCACATAGGGCCCGAGCAAAGCCGGGCAGAACTGCTAATTTTATACAAAAGTGAATTTCTGAATTAAATGTTTGGAATATAGCTTTTCCCCCATAAACTTTGAAGTTTTAGTATTTGAAGTCTTAGGTGGGAGGTGCCGATAACTTCAAGTAGGAATTTTACACTTGTTTGAATGATGCTGTTACTCGTAATATAAAATATGCTAATCTAGTGATTAATTAGTAATAGAATTATAAGAATGTGGCAGATTATAGAATTATTTCCACAGTCAACCAACGTCGCCGCTCACAAGAGGCATGTAAGGAGAGACCAAGAGTTTCGCCGCTGTTTGCTTGAACTGTGTTAGTAAATATACTTTTTTTGTTTGTTTTAAGCGCAGTTGCTCAAGTTGCAGAGTATTCATCCCGAATGCAAGAGAAACGGGTTTCGAATCCCGAGTCCGTATATGTCTAAATGCTGAACCCAAATTAGGCCAAAACCCGAGTCTTGGACTTCGGCTGTGTTGGCTGTCATGGCCCTTGTGAACTGCGACGTTGTTTGACTGTCAATAAAACTATGTATATATATATATATATATATATATATATATATATATATATATATATATATATATATATATATATATATATGATTACTTCATTTAATCATATAAATTAATATACGAAGATATAATGGCATGCATAATTTTTCATGGTATTTATCCAACAGTGCGCAATGCGTATGTAGAGCTAGGTATTAAGTTATGAAAATATATATCGCAATTAAGCAACACAGAATATTCCGCATTTCATTCCCGTGAGAATTCGTCAGGCTTATGCGAAAAGTTGTGGTCGTCGCTCGTTTATATATACGCGCATGCTATTGAGGTTTTTTGTTAGCCAATCAGCTTTCTACTTTCCAACACGCCCATCCTAATCAATTACAGGACAAAGGCCTAGTTGATCTCCGGTTCACCTCTTCTCTTTGTGTGTGTTTTTGGGAAGGGTAGATATCCTTTCGTTGTGGTAAGCTGGCTTACTTTCAGCATACGTGTAGTTGGATATGCTATTTTGTGTTTCTTTTATAGATTTCGGATATTATGTTTTATATATATATATATATATATATATATATATATATATATATATATATATAGAGAGAGAGAGAGAGAGAGGGGGACAAGACAGACAGACTTATTTATTAATATATATGTTCATTTTATTTTATTCTTTATTTTATTTATTTATTTTATATTGTTATTGTCAATTTAAAAATTATTTTATATCGCTCTCCAAAAGTAAAGTTTATCCTGTGCAGAAGTTGTTCACTATTTCTCTCCTACAGTTAAATAAATGTTGGGGTTATTTAAAGAATAGGATAGAAAATTTTTCACTTAGGCATAATCTACATGGATCGTCTAGGTACTTTTTTCCATTCAACTATCGGAACTCAAAGAAAGTGGACGTTCACTCTGTTCCTTTTGGCATCTATGTTTAAAGTGTTTTATTTTCTGGAATGATCCGCATACACTTCTGATCAAATATTTTAGAACACTTGCAAATCTTTAAAAAGAACCCTTTTCTTAGGATAGATTTTTAAATTTCTCTCACTTAACGTTACTGATACTACAACGTTAAATGTTATGGTAAAAAATAAAAGGCTGCATTCCAAACATTTCATTCAGAAATGTACTTTTTTATATAAAATGGGTGATTTTACACTTTATCAGAATTATGAGACCAGAGGTATAAATTATACGAAATTGCATGAAAACAACCAAATTTAATAATGAGTTCTACACCCACTTATTTTCATCACTTCAGAGATTTTGGCGGCCATGCTAGAAATAACGTTTCCATTAAGGTGCGACGAATGTTGCTCCAGCTTCTGAAAATGACTACACGAAGCTCATTTTGTTGAATATTGTTTGCCATTTTGATAAACATCTCTTGTAATCCATTCTCAAACATTTTCAATTAACTCCATGCCTGGTGAAAGAAAGAAAATTAAAACGGTACGTTGGAATTTACAATCAAAATTTATTGTTCGACTGAATACTCAAAAAAAAAACAATTTACAAAGGCCTTATTTCGGGGAGTTTCAAAGAATGCTATTCTTGCTATTCTTCTCATAAGAGGGCAGAAGCAAATCAGCATTCTTTGAAACTCTGCGGAATAAGGACTTTGTAAACTGCTTTTTTGGAGTATTCAGTCTATCAACAAATTTTGTTGTTAATTTCAACTTACAGTTTTAATTTTCTTTCTCTTATAATAAGCTCTATTCTCTATTGTGTAATGAGCTTTTTTATTCGGTTGGGATAAAATTACCAATATATAAATAATGGTATTTATATATAGATTGAATTTTACCATTGCTTATATCAAGTAAATACTACATGTTTTTGCGTAATGGTTCGAATCGTTTCCTGTCGTACGGGCGGTTGGGTTTCGATCCTGGCTTGAGGTAGTTGCCTGTCTACTCGCACTCATGAGAAACAGTACTGTATGTGGTTGATTATAATGCTCCTTATCTTGAGTGGAGCATATTAGGAAGTAATACACGATATACCATTGACGTATTAAGCGATGCTCTTTGTGTAAACAAATCGAGCTTAGGTAATCGGACGATGTCAAAACATCGTTAATTAACTACCCGCACAGCAGCTACGAAATAGCGTAATTGTTCGAAGTCTTGACTGTCCTACGGGCGGTTGGGCTTCGATCTTGGCTTGAGGCCTGTCTAGCCGCACTGATGGACTGTTATACGTCGAAACAGTACTGTATGTGTATGACTATATATATATATATATATATATATATATATATATATATATATATATATATATATATATACAGTGATGATCATATTTATTGGCACGGTAAAATAAAAGTTAAATTTTGTCAAATAAATTCTAAAAAAGGGATTAAATTAAAGAAAATAACAAAGTATATTATGTATTTTTAACTGGCCTTTCCGATGCAGCAATCGAATTTTAGAAAAAATAAATAACAAAGGAACAACAAACATAATTGCAAAAACCCTTGTTCAAAATTATTGGCACGGCTTTGTTTTTCTTTTAGTATCAGTATAATATCAATCAATTTCCGGTTTACGTGCTTTCTGAACTTTTTATAGTCATATTATGCTTGTTTAACGCTAATTCAGTGAATACTTTTTTTCAGATAATTTTTAGATAGCGATTTATTTAAACTATTATAAGTGACTAAATTATAATTTTCAATCGCCATGGTTAAAACTAAGGAACACAGCGAAGACGTCAGGAAGCTTGTTGTAGCATGCCATACCAATGGGGAGGGCTATGATAAGATTTCAAAGAAGCTAAACCTTCCCAAATCCACTGTTAGAGCCATAATAAACAAGTTCAAATCGCAAGGCCACGTTATGAGTTTAGAGGGTAGAGGGAGAAAAAGGATTCTTTCCCCAAGAGATGAACGGAAAATTGTTCGACAAGTAAAACAAAACCCAAGGATCTCTGTTGGGAAGATTGTTGATGAACAGAGCACCTCTGGAGTGAATGTATCTCGACATACAGTTGGTAGAGTTTTGAAGAGAGCTGGTTTAAAAGCATGTCGTCCGAGAAAGACTCCCTTATTGAAGCCTATGCACCTGAAAGCAAGGCTAGCCTTTGCAAAACGTCATATTGATAAAGATGTTGCATTCTGGAAACGTGTTCTATGGACTGACGAAACGAAAATAGAGTTATTTGGCCATAATAAAGTGCCTTATATTTACAGAAAATCTGGCGAAGCTTTCCTGTCTAAGAACACCATACCCACAGTGAAGCACGGTGGAGGCAGTTTGATGTTTTGGGGATCCTTTGCTGCCTCTGGACCAGGGCGAATTGTTAAGGTCACAGGTAGCATAAAAAAGGAAGATTATGTTAAAATATTGGATGAAAACCTGAAAGACTCTGCTAAAGAGCTCTCACTTGGTCGTCGTTGGTGGTTCATGCAAGATAATGACCCAAAGCATTCGGCTAAACTGACTAAGAAATGGCTTGAGGACAATCATATTAATGTTTTGGAGTGGCCATCACAAAGCCCAGACCTTAATCCAATTGAAAATTTATGGAGAACATTAAAATTGAGGGTAATGCAAAGGAAGCCTAAGAATCTTATTCAATTGGAGGATTATTGTCAGGAAGAGTGGGCTAAAATTACTACTGAAGAGTGCAACAACTTGGTTGTAAACTATGAAAAGCGACTGAGGAAGGTAATCAAGGCCAAAGGCTATACAATTGATTATTAAATAAATCGTGCCAATAATTTTGAACAAGGGTTTTTTGCAATTATGTTTGTTGTTCCTTTGTTATTTATTTTTTCTAAAATCCGATTGCTGCATCGGAAAGGCCAGTTAAAAATACATAATATACTTTGTTATTTTCTTTAATTTAATCCCGTTTTTAGAATTTATTAGACAAAATTTAACTTTTATTTTACCGTGCCAATAAATATGATCATCACTATATATATATATATATATATATATATACATGTATAGCAAATAAAATTCATAGCATAAAATCATTAAATCACCTTTGCAACTTTACAAGACGATTTGATATAATGTCCTCATTCGTATTTTTTATTCGCTAATTTTTGTATTCCCCAACATGAAATTGTTTTCTTTTTTTTATAAGTAGTTTTTCATTTGATTCCCGCGGAATTTTTACATTGTAGTTTTTTTCCTATATTCTTTCTTACAATATAACCTTAATTTACTCTTTCCAGACGTTTTATGTTGTGAAATGTGAGCCAAAAACGTGACATCTTATTTTTTTTTATTTTCTCATTTTAAGTGAATGTTTGTTACAAGTTCATTTCCTTTGACTAAATTCATTTATGTTATTTTGTTGATATTTTATTTAGCATCAGTTTTCTACTTTCTTCTAATTGTCTCTGACATCTGTGCCAAAGATCTTTGAGAAATATAAAAAGAAATACATAAAAACCATGAGTCCCTCCGCACCTTTCCTATCTGTCGGTGTCGCAAGGTGTGGCTGGCTTCAGTTTAAGCCAATGTCTACAAAACAATCAGCTCAGATAACGAGTATCTATAAACACAAAACAACCACCACGCATCCACCCCCACACACAATCATATATATATATATATATATATATATATATATATATATATATACATATATATATATATATAGTAAAACTGGTAATTAGTAAGAACCTTAAGAGAGTGCTCAATACTATTACAGAGGAAATATGTGTTTTATTTCATAAATATATATACACACACACACACACACACACACACACACACACACATATATATATATATATATATATATATATATATATATATATATATATATATATATATATATATATACAAGTAGGGCGACCTAATGTTCCTAGGGATTGTCTGAGGATCAACGAATGCTTCAGACTCCAATATTTTTATTGCCATTGAAATCGATGAAATAACCCATTTTAAAACCAAATCGATTGATTGCCTCCGTTTATTGGGGATCTATCGCGATGCACATGTAGGAAGATTCACATGCCTCTCTCGGTGGCTAAGTTCCTAGTATATTGCAGTGTACATTGCACTGGTGATTTTATGAAATTATTTTTACATATAATGGTTTGCATAAAATTTAAAACTGCAAAAGTCAAGTAGCGTGATTCAATTGTCATCTAAACAGAAACATCCATTTCGAACGCGTCAGTGATTACTTCTATATGTCTGGCATCACTGGTTGTGCGGTAGTAATGGTTGCATACCAGTTTAATATGAAAAAGCAAAGTATCATTGTTAAATTGTGCTTCAAAACAGAAACACTCGTTTCGAACGCGCACCTGTCATATCAAAGAATATTTTGTCGATTTTATATGTTAGTCCTTTTGGCTTGTGTAGTAATATAATTTTTTAAATGCATTTGGGATGTTAGGCTGTATAACATGCTTACTTTAGTCAAAATCGATTGTTTCTCTTTCATCAGATTATTTGGATTATCAATTATCGATACTTATCAAAGTCATTCCGATGAAAACTTTCTAAGAACACTTCCAAAGACATAATGTACCTTCGTGTAATTTTTTTTAAATCGGACTAGTCTTTTTTGTGTTTATAGGACACGAACTCACAGATACAGAAGCACACTTCCTTTTATATATATATATATATATATATAAAAGTGAACGTGTCTGTCTGTCCGTCTGTCTGTGTGTCTGTGTGTCTGTCTGTCTGTGTACATTTCGCTACGCAATAACTCTGTCAATTTTCAATCTATAGACTCGAAATTTGAAATACCGGGTACTGAGATTTGGGAAAATCGATGTGATGGGTGTCAGCCAGAAATTTGGCTGTTAAGGGGTCAAATTTCAACGATTTGACCTTTAAGAACTCTACCAAACTCCTCCGACAATTTTGGGTCTAGACACTTGAAATTTTAGATATAGGTTCCTTGTACCTGGATCTAACTTAATAAAGTGATTTGAGCCCGAAACTATAAATTTTAAGGGGTCATAATAGGGGTCAAAGTTTTTAAAAAATTAACCATTTTTTTGTTTTTTTTTGCTTTTTTTGCACAGCATACACCTTCAAACACCCGAGCAACGCCGGGCACCCCTGCTAGTATATATATATATATATATATATATATATATATATATATATATAGAGAGAGAGAGAGAGAGAGAGAGAGAGACAGATAGATAGATAGATAGATAGAAAGATAGAGTATGTATGTGTGTGTATGTATATATATATATATATATATATATATATATATATATATATATATATATATATATATATATATATATTAAGGCACATTTGATTGAAAACGAGTTATTCCTTTTTATGAAATATTGGATATCTTTTCTATTTGCCGAGCTGTCTTTTGTATTTCGGCAAGCGTATAATACAAATTGCCGCTCACAAGTTGTTGGTCGGCCATATTTTTCTCAAGCGCTTTCTATCAGACATCCAAATGTCGTCACTAGCAATTCTTGTTGTTTTCTTTACCTTTTCTTTTCCTTTGAGGCTTTCTGTACTTATATATTTTTTAATTCGCTAAATATATATATATATATATATATATATATATATATATATGTATATATATATATATATATATATATATATATATATATATATATATATATATTTTTTACTCGGGTTTTTTTTATTATATTCAAAAGTAATGGACTAATGAATTCAACGAGGTTGTTAGATAGTGCTCAATAAAAAGAGCTGATAATACTTGTTTATTGTTATATAAACATGCTCACATCCCGCTGCTACAAATAGCCACTTGTTTCAATCAAACAACAGATATCATCAGGCAGCGACTTGACTATTCAAAAGTTCATTGAACTTTTGAATAGTCAAGTCGCTGCCTGATGATATCTGTTGTTTGATTGAAACAAGTGGCTATTTGTAGCAGCGGGATGTGAGCATGTTTCTATAACAATAAACAAGTATTATATATATATATTTATATATATATAATATATACATATATTTAATTGGATATATATGTGTGTGTGTGTGTGTGTGTGTGTGTGTGTGTGTGTGTGTGTGTGTGTGTGTGTGTGTGCATATCATGCGTAGATCATGATGCTATAATTATGAGATTACTCTAGGCGGACGTATCGACATCTAATATATACATGGTTATATATATATATATATATATATATATATATATATATATATATATATATATATATATTACTCTGTGGACATTGCGTCCTTGCTTGAATGTTGTCTTCGAGATTGTGCAATTATATCTTTTACAAAATGGAAGACATATTAATTCATAAATACGAATAAAGAAAAGTCATAAGCTGTTATACTTTTCGTATTCTTTTCTTTATATATTTTCATAAACACACACACACACACACATATATATATATGCATATTATGCGTAGATCATAATACCACACACACACACACACATACACATTATATATATATGTGTGTGTGTGTGTGTGTGTGTGTGTGTGTGTGTGTGCATATTATGCGTAGATCATGATACTATAATTATTAGATCACTCTACGCGGCCGTATCGACATCTAATATATAAAGGGCTATATTTCTCTCTGTCTGTCTGTCTGTCGGTTTGCCCCCACATCCAGCTCTTCCGAAACTAAAAGTCGCAGAGCGGCACTAGGGGCATCAAACGAGTGAAGTTTTTACGAGCCCCTTATTTTTCTTTGGTCTTTAGTCGGTTAAAATAGTGTTTAATTGTCACAAAAGGGTCAAAATTGGACAAATCGTTAAACATTTTGTACATTCATCTTAGTTTAATATTATTTTTCATATTAATCATTTTATATGCGTGTCATGTTCGTACAGTGGTAATGTCACCAGCTTTGAATGCTGCATTTTCATCTGAGTTCATCTAAATACATTATTTTTAACTTTTGAAATTACGGCTCTTTAATATTATATCTGATGTTTGGAGAAATTAAAATATTATATTTAAGCGTATATTTCGTCCGGGCGAAGCCGGGCGCCTTAACCTTGCTGGTGTAAAAGTAAATGTGTAAAGTTAAACTATATTTCTCGCAATTAACCTTGGGTCGTGTGGTTTGTTCCTTGCTAATGGAGTCAGAGATGGCATTGTAGCCGGAGTCGAATTTTCCACCGGCTGTAATCGTAAACTCCTGCACTAATGATTCTCGAAAGGATGAAACATTAGTTTCTGTAAGTATTAAAAATTATTATTATAATAACTATATATGTATATATATGTATATATATATATATATATATATATATATATATATATATATATATATATATATCGTCATAACGACTTGTAAACTGATTGTACTTAAAGTCTTTAACGCCACAAGTTCGGTTTTCAAGTATTTCAGTGAAAACGCATGTATCGTTGGAGGTAATGCATACTGTCCTTGATTTAAATCTGTATGTTCTTTAACAAGTAATTGAGCACTCTTGTTCTTTATACTATAATGCTAAATTTATTTATTTAAAATAATCATTTTGAATATCGCTACACAATCATAACAATGTTTCGATCAATATTTATATACAACTAAAGACATCGTCGGGGATATTAGTATATTCTTTGATAAAAAGGCAATTCTTTAATGAAATGTGTTTAATAGAAAGAATAATTTTACAAAAAATGAATTTTAAAGGCGACACGATCTCATGATATTCAGGCAACTGGAACCGAGAAATAAAGGGTTAATTAAATATGAATAAGACTAAGAAAAAGAAGAGAAAAAAACAGAATATGATTCACGCAGGGGTCTAACTTCCTTTCACGAGGTTATAGAACAGCGTATTTTTAAAAGTCAGTTAGCTTAAATAATTCATGTGTAATACACTTTATTAACATCGGTTACAAGGAGAGGCTTTATTTTGTCTGTTACTGCTTTTTTATTTGCTTTTTGAAATATTGTTTTAATAATAAAAGAAAGCGAACTAAGCTCACCTCAAAATATTTTTTAAAATAATAATTATAGAAGATTATCTAATAAAATCTATTTAGAATATTTATATTCATCATTTAATCTTAGTTTTATTCAAATATGCATATATGGTGTTAGTAAATTTTACAAATAATATTTACTAATAAAATTTAATTAAATAAAATTAAAGAATATGGCAGGAAAATAAAAGATTCTTCTGATGTACAAGCTCTCCAAGATGATCTAGACGCTATCTACCAATGGGCGGATGACAACAATATGCAGTTTAACTCCGGGAAATTCGAGTGTATCAAATACGGTAGAAGGAAGGACCTGAGAGAAGCATCTAAGTACTCGACCCAAGACGGGAAGCTAATTAAAACCAAATATACTGTGCGCGATCTGGGAGTAACGTTGGATTCTGATGGTACATTCACCTCCCAGATCGACAAAGTTTGTTCAACTGCACGGAGCCTTTCCAGTTGGATTCTACGCACTTTCAAAACGAGGCAAAAAAAAACTAATGCTGACACTCTGGAAGTCGCTGGTGTTGCCGCACATTGATTACTGTTGTCAGCTGTGGACTCCGGACAGAAAAGGTCATATTCAAGCATTAGAGGCCATCCAGAAGTCGTTTCTAAGAAAGATAACTGGTTATAGTCAATTGAATTATTGGCAACTGCTGGATACGTTGAATATCAAATCGATTCAACGCAGGCAAGAAAGATATTCAATCATCTATACCTGGCGTATGATGGAGCACCAGGTGCCCAACGCTGGTATACAGCACCATATCTCAAAACGTGGCAGAAGGTGTGTGGTACCACCCCTAACCAGTGCCAGGGACAACTGGATCCGACGGCTCAGGGAATCGAGTTTAAATTCCCGGGGTCCTACGCTCTTCAATTGCCTACCACGTAACATCAGAGAGATCACGAACTGCAAAACAGAATCGTTCAAGTCGGCGCTGGATACCTAGCTGAAGTCTGTACCAGACGAACCTCAGATCCCCGGTTATACCGCTATGAGACGCAGTGAATCCAATAGCTTACGCCACATGCTTCTCTGTGTAAAGAGGGACAGCGAAACGGTGCAGCGGTCTATTGATTCGACGCCGCCTATACCGTCCCAACTGGAGGCCGCTTGCCGCAGTGACCTTGGAGGGCTCTGACCGCCGAAAGACATCACACAACAAGTAATAAAACTATATGAATTATAATAAGAAGAAATATTAAGATAATACATTAATATAATATAATATAATAATAGTATATATATATGTGTGTGTGTGTGTATGCATATATTATTTTTAAATCATTATATAAGACAAAGTTAATGAGGATATTATAGTATAATTGTAAGTATACCAAAAAATACAAAAAATATTAAAATAAAATAATATACGTATGTTTGCAGAGTAAAACAAAAATATCCAAATATTACTATATTCATATAAAGTGATAATGTGTTAACTATATATATATATATATATATATATATATATATATATATATATGCCTCTGTGTGCATGATATACATATATATATATATATATAAGGATTAAGAAAATTATATAAATAACAGTAAAAATATGTTGTATAATTATACTATAATAAAATAACAAAATATATAATATATATAGATAAATATATAAATCAGTGAATATTAAAGTAATTAGAAATGAATCCAAAATAATTGAATGATAACATAATACAATAATAAACTAATATGATACGATAGGGTAAGAAATAGAAAAATAAGAATCCACTGACTAGGTTTTTAGTTACCCACACCTATTAACGGAAAGATTGTCTAGCAACAATAAAAAATGTTTACTTAATTATAAATAAAACGTATGATGTGCTTTATTTATTCTCGGGCACTCTTTATAGGCCTCATTTAATTCATTAGTTTTTCATCTTTGAGTAATATTAATCTGGCGTTGCCCGGTTGCAAAATGCACTTTAATATATTTTTATTCAAGTAGATTTCATATTTTTTCATAGAGCCCGTATGATGATTATTTCGTACCTAATATATAATACTGCCTCCTCGGCGTTGCCAGATCGTAAAAGACAATTAAATATAATATTTTCATTCAAGCAGATCTTGCATTTTTTATTATAAATTAAATTCTTATATGGAAAAAGAGTGGGTTACACATTGGGCTGAGGGGTGCTTTGTTTGCCAAACATGGGGGCTTCACTTGTAATATTTATTATAATACACAGATATTTTTATTCGCTTTTTTCTTCTTAAAAACAGATATAGAAACGTGGCGGGAAACAAGTTAATACACTACGTATAGAATAAGAACTGGGTGGGTCTCACAAGATAGATTGAACAATGCAAAACTAAAGACTAGTTTAGCATATATATATATATATATATATATATATATATATATATATATATATATATATATATGGTTATATATATATATATATGGTTATATATATATATATAAATATATATATATATATATATATATATATATACTACGGAAATACGGAAAGAGGGAGAGGAGCAGGGAGAGAGAGTAATGGATAAAATTATGGAGAGCCTATAAAAATTGAGTTCATAGATTTAACGTGTATATGCAGAAGTTTAAGAATTGTACAGTAAACCATTGAGAGGAAATATAAAATATTAAATAATAGATTGTTGTATTTTTCGCTGTAAAGCCTCTTTCAAGAATTCTAGCGGAGTTTCATACTACATTCATTCCAATATTCAAAATGATTCATTGCCAAACTAAAGGTTGCGTCTTATTTTTCAAGTAATATTTGATATTTGATTGGTATAATAGTATATTTAATAGAAAATGCTAGCAAAATAGCAGCTTTCAGAGATTAAAAGGGCACAAACTGTTGCTTTATCTGGTAAATTATATTCTCAAGTAGAAATTGTCAGGAAGATAGAATCTTAAAGAAAGGGGGTCCACAAAACGATTAAAAGGTAGAAGGAAACAAACTATATCAGAAGCAGAAAAGGATAAGGCCCTAAAAAGTCTACAACCACCAGAAAAGGAAATCTTTGAAAAGAGCGTCTTACAGATAGGAAGAAAAGTTCTTATAGCTTTCTGCTAAACTTAGGAGGAATACAAATAAAAACATATCAGCTCGAACAGTAGAAGAATGGTTATTAGCAGTGGGGTAAAAAGGATCCAAAGCAAGTCATACTTGTCTCAAGCCAACAAGACAATACGACTGGAATTTGAAAAAAAAAACAAAAAAACATAACAATTGGACACCTAAAAATTTGGCAAAATTATTTCGTCTGGCGAGAGTACTTTTGCGGTCAGTTAAAAGCTTCTATTTCCTAAAGTTTGGTAGTAGCAATTGAAATTTTTTTGTGAATACACATTCAAAACATTTATTCAAAAACTCTAACGAATTCTTTTTTCATCCAATTTTGGCACCGCTGGAGCGGTTTCTTTTCGTCAAAGGAACGGAGAGGCATTTCATCCTGATTTTGTGGTTCTAACTGTAAAATTTGGAGGAAGAATCGTAATGTTTTGGGGTTGCATGGCTTCTTCATGCACTGGACTCTTGTACACATGCGAGGGCAGAATGAACTCCACAATTTATACTAACATGCTGGACCAGGTTTACCAAACTTCTGTGACTAAAATATTTAATAATAACATTCCAAGTGATGTAACTTCCAACAAGACAATGCACCATGCCATATGTCAAAAGATACAATGGATTGGTTTGAGAAAAAAGCATTACGGTGATGAAGTGTCCTAAATCTCCTTGAAACTTCGCAGTCCTAAGTTCATAAGAAAAAAGTATTAGAATATATCATCAATATATCATGAATATTGGCAAACCTCCAACAACTTAGTCAATAATATGCAAAAACGAATAAAAGTTGTTATAAAGGCAAACTGAGAACATACCAAATATTGATTGTTGTTATAATAGATTTATTAATGCGTACTGCAATATTCTTCACTTTTAATTATATAAACTTGAATTACAATTTCGATTTTTTCATTGGTAGTTCATAAGTTTGTCCAAGGCTTTATATAGATACAGGGTGGCCCACTTAAAAGTAACCCAGAAAATGTAGTAGAGAGGAGGAACATTCTTTTATTGTTTAAATTATCTGTAATATTGTTTCAATTACATGTAGTGTTATAAATTATGCTGGAAGTGCTCTCCGTTGACATCTATGCATTTCTGGGCACGTTTAACAACGTTTGTAGATACTGCTGATAAATCTTCTCTGGTGATTCTCTTGATAGGTTTGATAATGCTCTCCTATAGTTGGCCTAATTTTGAAGATTATTTGCATAATCTTTTTGTTTTAAAGTCCTCCAAAGATAAAAATCACGTAATGACAAGTCCGGGAAACGTGCTAGACATAACCCTTTGCTTATTGTTATCTCTTCCGTAAACCTTTCATGAACTCGTGTCAGTAATTTGTGATATGTGTGGCATGTACCGCCATCTTGTTGGAAAAAGCTTGCATTTTTTATTGTGGTGTCAATTGGTCGTTAACGAAAAAGATTAGATAGCACGGGCTACTTTTAACTGGGCCGCTTAATCTGAAAAAATTGATTGGAGAGTGATTACAGTGATTTGGCTAATTTTAAGTGGGTTACCCTATATATATATATATATATATATATATATATATATATATATATATTTATATATATATATATATATGTATATATATATTAGTGTATTTAGGCAGCATTCCTTCATTCAGGCAAATATTATTAAACGAAAAAAGCACTACTAATAGAAAATAAAAATATGAAACAGGTTCTTATAAATAATTACTTTCCGAATTATATTGTTGATTAACAAATTAATCTATTTTTACAGTCCCCTAAAAACCTTAACAGCAATACTAGTCAATCTTCTAACACTAACCCTATAGACATATTTTACAAAAACCAAATGACACCCAAATTTTAAGAGTGGAAGAAAAAATAATTAAAAGCATCACACATAGATATACAGCATCTCTAGAGAACAATTCTAAGATTAGATTTATTATATACTATAAGAAGTATCGAACCCAGAACCTCATCGTTAAAAATAACTCCTCGCCGGCGACAAAAATGTTGGAGCAAACCAATATTGTGTACAAATTTCAATGTCTCTTAGGAGAGTGTAACTCCGAAAATAAAAACGCATATATTGGACATACAAAAACAACATTGTCCCGTCGATTAACGATGCATTTGAACAGTACTAGCTCAATATACCAGCATTTAACAAATCAACATAGCTGCCCCCCCTCTAATCTTAGAAAGGTCGTCGTAGACAACACAAGGATTTTGCAAGGAGAAAGTAATTGTAAAAAATTAAAAATACTTGAAGCACTATATATAAAAACCCAGCACCCATCTATAAATAGCATTAATTTTGAAAGTAGCAATAATGTGCTGAAATGTTTGGCATAACCAATATACGACTGGTTTTACTAACATTGCCTTTTATCATCCTAATTTTTAATCGAGTTTTTTATCACTCGTAAATGTATATTTTAATCGACTTTTCATTGACTGTTTTTATCATTCGTAACTATATATTTCACTTCTATTTTTAATATTTTATCTCCACCTGATGATGATTCAAGAAAGAATCGAAAGCGCTCGTGTGAACCATGGAACATTTGTAAATACCTTCCATCTTGAAGTTAAAAAAATCTTACGAAAGATCGAAAAAATGAAAAAAAGAATCATTAAGCAAGGTATCTCTGTTGATTTTAATAATGTTTGCCTGAATATATATATATATATATATATATATATATATATATATATATATATATATATATATATATATATATAAGGAAGGTACAGGAAAAAGTTTTGATTGATTCGACTTAAGTATTGTAATAGATAACGGATATAACAACGAAATATCATCAAATAGTATCGAAATATTTCATTGAGTGCCAAATAAATGGTTAATCTAATCTTTATTCAATTTAGTCGAGGCTGCCTTTTACTATCGCAAACAGCTACGGATGGCGCACTGCAATGAGTGTTATTACATTATTGCCTACGATTTTGACGGCGTTATCAGAGTATCGACCGCTTTTGCTTAACATACAAAAAGAAGGTTAAAACTGACAGCAACCTTCTGACTGTTGCACATCTATTCTATGCCCGTATGCATATACGAGACTGCTGATCCCAGGTGGATATTTTATGCATGTATACTGCCACATATAGCAAATTAAATTAAATATTCGGCATTGTTATCTGGGGAATATTCCTGCCTATATTAACGGGAGTAATACGAAACTACGCATGCGCTGTACATTTCTACGATGTTTGGTGAATATGAATAACTACCGTGAATAACTATTTCGTGTTCGTGTCTGCGAATTATAATTCTACTGCTATAAATTATAATTTGCTTGTGATATTCGAAACACAACCTTCGTTGCGACCAGAAAAGTTTTAATAAGAAGGATTTTACAATTGAAATGTTCGAATGCCAAACTCGATAAGTTCATATTCTTTACATCGAGATAATACCCAATAATAGAAAGAAAATATTAAATCTAGAATTAAGTTAATAGCTTATTTTAATTTAAAGCAATAACAAATTATTTCGGTATCATATTATGTTTGTGTGATGTGGGGGATCGTCGTGTGTTGATGTGGGGGATCGTCGTGTGTTGATGTGAAATACGTTTTATAGTGATAGTTTCGTAATTTTAGAAATGGTGTTTATCGCGTTTTGTTTTCGGTCTTTTCAATTAATTATTCCTTAAAATCTCAGCGCATATTACTGGTTGTGGATATAGGCATGCACACAAGTGCCAAACATAATTATTAGATTATTAGAAGATAAAAATAACGCTCCAAAAATGAATATTACTAATGGCAGATTGAGTATAAATTATGAAGGTCTAGGTTGTGTTATACAAAAACCTCTACATTTTAAAAAATAAAGACACGTATTATATGTCATTGCTTAGTTCCATTCCAAAATGCAAATAGCTACACCTTTATGCTCTCTCTCTCTCTCTCTCTCTCTCTCTCTCTCTCTCTCTCTCTGTATATATATATATATATATATATATAACTAGCAAGATCCGTTAACCGGCGTTGCCCGATAGAAGCCCCCCCTCGCAAAAAAGTATGCGGCGATACTATGCAGGTACTGTTTTAATTTTTAAAAAAAAGAAAAAAAAGCAATTAAGGGAAAGTGTAAATCAGTATAAATTAATAAAAGTACAAAAACTGTTCCATTCGAATAACAATGGAACGTAAAAACAAAAGTTTTAGAGGTTAGGGATTTTCACTGTATATGAACTGTTTAGAGTGATCGGAACCAATGGTAGCAATTCTAGCGGTTTACGTTTGTTGTTCAAGTATTCCTCTTCTTTTTCAACTCTTCTACTAATGGTAATTAAGTAAATTCCATTTTCCTAACGTGTATTAAAAACGACTTTTTTCACTCATGCACCTTTGAGTGTTATCATGTTAACAACGGCGTTTAGAATAAACATCCAAAACTCCCCATGTTAAGAACGACTTTCGGAATAGACACCCCCAAAAACAGCGTTCGAAATAGACATCCCCAGCATCTCCACGTAAACAATGGCTTTCGGAATAGAGAACTCCCTTTTTAGGGGGGGGGGGATAATTCCCTCAAATTAAACCGTTATAATCGTCGTCGGCATACCCGCAGGCAGATACTAAAAAAATGTGGGTTGGCAGTGTCGGTAGGAGAGAGATCATGGATCGGGCGCGACCGGCAATTATCGGATTAAGCCGAGCGCAGTAACAGACGCAGATTTATTTAAAAACAAACACACAAAGCGGAAAAAATAAAACATACACTAAATAAAAATAACTAAAACCTCTATAGTGACTGAATATAAATATTGTTTTCAATATTTTTTTTGTTTTGATTTGCTTTTTGCAAATTATTTATCAACTAATTTTTTTCCAAGAAAAGATGAATATTTTATTTTTAACTGTGAATGGTTAGATATAAATAGTTTTTTTTTCTTCAAGATTTTAATCATACATTTTTTTTTTTTTTTTTGGCTTCACAGATTTTTTTTGTTTTGTTTTAGGAACGTTAAAAATGTGTTTACAAAAATTGTAACTTGTTAGGTGGGTGAGCGAGCCAGAGTGAGAAGAAATAAATGCTTTTGTTTTTTTTTTGTTTTGTTTTTTGTCTTCGAGAGGGATAGAGATCGCAGTATCTGTAGGAGAGAAATAGATGAAAATGGAAAATGTCTGAACAGGTAATCCTGTAGAACTTTACCCGAATTCTCGGAATATCCCGTTAATCATGGATCTAACACAACCAGCAATCATCGGATTAGGCCGAGCGCTGTAGCAGATGCAGACTAATTTCAAAACAAACCGGAACAATAGAAATACAATCAATAAAATGAACAAAATTCTACTGAATAGTGACTTAAATGGTGTGTCTCATTTTTCCAATAGTTTTTTGAAAAGTGTTTATCAACAAATTTTATTTTTCACAAAAAGTTGAATGTTTTGTTTTAAACTGTAAATTTTTAAGTGTAAGTACAGCAATTTATTTAATAACAGATTTTCAAAAAAGATGAATATTTTATTTTTAATTGTAAACTGTTAGATGTAAGTACAGTTTTAATTTTTTGCAAGATTTTTATCATCAATATTTTTTGCTCCACATACGTTTTCTTTTTGTTGTTATAGGAAGACTGGAAATTTGTTCACGAAAATCGTAAATTGTCGGGTGAGCGAGCGAGAGTGAGAAGAAAACAAATATTTGTTTTTGTCTTCGAAGAAAAATAGAGAGGCAAAGAGAGTGGGGATAGAGAGAGAAGGAGATAGAGATAGAGAGAGAGAGAGTGGAGAAGACAATTTGCAGCGAGAGAATCTAGTAAATTGCGCATGTATAAACAAATATATATAAATGAATTACCTACAAAAAATCGTAACTATGTTTATAAAGAGTATAATTAATTACCGAAAGAGAGGTACAAATCGAGCGAGCAAGCAATTAACGTGTAGGGCACAATAAGGTATCATTGAGACGCCATGTTTGAATGGTACATTAACGTTCATTTAGCATACTAATACCGGTATTCTGGAATATATGAATGGCCAGAGATCATCCAATCAGAAAGAGCGGAATTATTCTGAGAAGACTTTATTATTTTTGTAATGGAAAAGGGAAAGCTCAAGTTATGTCAATGAGCTTATAATTCAGTTACGAAGGGTGAAACTCCATACATGCCCCAAGTGCAAAATACCTCTCGGTGATAACAAGAAGCGGTAGGAGTATTTGTTATTAAGAGAGAAAAATAGGAACTTGCCGAGGATTCTAAAGACAAACTAGATAGCCCTAGCACGATCTCGTTTTCACTCCTCTGATACGTTGAGGCGAGTAAGTTGGATTTAAGGAGAAGTAAATGCTGATTACGCTGATGGTCTTGCTTTGGTGATGACAATACTACTGCGCAAAAGTTGTTACATATCCTGGAAAAGGCAGCTGACTTGATTTGACTGCAGAAAAAACTCAACTAAAACAGTATATGTCCCTCCACCAAATTGACCCAATTGAAACACTACACAAACACCACTACAACAAATAGATGACTTCGAATATCTAGGCAGTCACACCGCATCCACTGGAAAAGATGTCCACATCAGAATACCTACGGCTAGAAGTGCATTTAATCGGCTGAAAGTTATATGGAATCTGTCTAAATCATATCAAGAAAAAAATTATAGTGCGGTAGTAGAGACGTTTATGCATTTTAAAAAAACAGTAAGAAGGCTTCTCAGTGTCTAAACGATTCATTGGTAAAAATATTTTTTCAAGACTAATAGATATCGTTGGTATTCGTAACCATTGCTTTAAAATCTATAATGCTGTTTTTTCTTTTTTAAAACAAAATGGGAAAAACTATCTCACAATGATTTAACAACAAAATTAATTTGGATAAGCTTGATAAAACAATTAGAGAATCTTTTCCCTCCACCACTTTAATGCTTATGAGGAGAGGATATCCAGAAATAGTTAAATCATTTCTCGATGCTTTCGTTTTTATTTGTAAATATCGAATAAATAAAAGGATATCGTTTCCGAAACGATCGTACTTGAAGAATTTGGATTTTTTTATGTTTTCCCCTTTGTAAATTTATAATTCCACAATTATTATTCCCTCACCTTTTCTATATATAGTTCTAAGTAAAAACACCTATTGAGCTTTTCATAACTGCAATATCATTGCTAAGATAGACCTTGTCTACAACACTCTATAATATATATGTATATATATGTATATATATATATATATGTATATATATATATATATATATTTGTATGTCAAATTTAGTAAATAGGAAGGGAAAAGCGTATTCTTAACTCTTATTAGTTGTCTGGCATTTTTCGCACGATTTTAAGTTCTAATCGAAATGGGCTACTAATATATCTACAAACGTATACAAACATAGTATAACGAACGTTAGAAAGATTATGCCTCATAATGCATTTCAGTCGCAGAATAAAGAGTTGTCATTGGTTTACTCGCGTTTCTTATTTATACAAATTATTTCTTCCGAAGGTTCTAAGAGGAGTACTTGTCTTAATTACTAACACTGGCTTTACAAGATGTACTTCCGTATATTCATATATAAATAAAATCTTGCTTATCTTTATTATATAGCGGTCGATATACTTTTTATTACATTTTCACCCCAAACAAGGCACATTGCCACTTTGTTGTAAGCGGCTACTATCAGGGACATAAGCATCAAGGGTACTGTGTAGGGAGTTAGGCAGCTTGATGTCGGTTCACATTACACTTAAACTTCTGCATGTCATTACAATTGGGGAAGCAGGGACCCAGAAGGGAATTCCAAAATCTAGCTGTTATGGGGAAGAAACTACTGGAGAAGAAGTTTCTCTTACATCTAGGAATCTCTACCACGCTTAGTGGCTAAATAAGTAGCGGGTGAGATATTTACGACAGTGCTAAAACCAAACAGGGAAACATAATATATATATATATATATATATATATATATATATATATGTGTGTGTGTGTGTGTGTGTGTGTGTGTGTGTGTGTGTGTGTGTGTGTGTGTATTAAAAATTATATTTCAACTACAACTTATATTATATTTTAAAAATTATATTAAAAAAAACAATTATATTAAAAAAACAATATACATATATCTATATATATATATAGAGAGAGAGAGAGAGAGACAGAGAGAGACAAACAGAGAGAGAGAGAGAGAGAGAGAGAGAGGATTATTTAAATATATACATAGTATTTGTTCTTCAGATGCTGCACTTCCGGTTCTTATTCTCAGTTGAGGAATAGTCCTTCACGACTGAGATAATTTTTTTTTTTTTTTTTACCTTTTCTCAACGTTAAAAAACGACCCTGGTGTCTAACTCTGTCCCGTGATGAGGTATTGTAAATAAGTACATATATAATTATTATTCTTTTATACCTTCAACCACTAGTGTCTCATGCTTACGCAGTTATCAGTGTACGTTGACAATGCCTGCAGGTCGGGGGATTCGAAGATACGAATTATTTTTCACTTTTTTGCTTTTATAATTATTTTTATTTTTATTTATTTATTTTTTTTTTGCATAATTTTTTTTTTATTAATTTAGAGGGGTTTTTTGACTAATTTTATTCATGTCTTTAACTTTCTTTTTCTGTTCTAATGTCCCTTTCTACATATCAGTGTTCTATTTTTACTTCAACCTCTGAATTTCCAGTCTTGTTTTCCATCGCATCCGTATCCTTCCCTCTACTCATTCTTTCACTACGCCCCAACCACTACGCCTACCTGCCCGGCTCAGTTCACTTTCCTCCCTTAGTTAATAGTGAGGGTGGAATGACTATAAGGTTTACAAATAGGCTAATAAACGATCATTATCTCCTCCCAGATCAGTCTCAAGGGCAATAGAATTAAAGCCTGGGGGTAATCTATCACTATTAACTACTGAAATTATGTCTTGGGAATGACTGTTACTTCGGAGTCTGGCGAGGAGCCGACCTTTACAGGAGTTGCAAAAGTGTGTAAATCTAAGATGAGTTGTCAATGCCCTCGTCGTGACGCCCACCCCTCACTTATCTCGTGCCCCGACCACACGTCACTCGCAAAACACCCAAATCGAACGGCGTATTAGAAAGCAGGATATAATTTGGAGTTAACAAACCTAAACCTTATCATCTTTTCATCCCTTCTCGTTCGTCGCATTTTACTTCATTTCCTTGCCATTCTGTATGTATTTCTTATTCTTTTAGCAAGCTTTTCTACTTGATACTGACCCTACTAATCCTAAACTCATAGATTTTTAATCAAACAATGTGTCAGGTGTGATTTGATACGCGACTAGAATTGGGTTAAAATAAATCGAATACAAAAACATCAGATCTGTTTGAAATATGAAAGTATAGTTTTGGTATACAGGAACAAGAAACAAAATTATTCTAGATATTTACAAAGAAAAGACTGAATTAGGTTCATGACTGCTCTAATATGATCGCATCTAATAGAGTTTTAAAATAAGGCAGCATTTTAATAATACTATTGTAGCATTTCTATAACAAATAGCTTCTGTATATATATATATATATATATATATATATATATATATATATATATATATATATATATATATATATATACAAAAGCTATATATATATATATATATATATATATATATGTATGTGGGAAAAGTGGAAAATGAAGTCACAAAAACTACATATTGGTGAATATAGAATGGTTCATTTATTTAATAAAGGTATACAAACATTTAGTCATGGGATAGAGGGTATTCTTTATTCCAAGGTATTTCGAAGCCTAATGCTTCTCATCAGAAGAGTAGAGAAGGTGCTAGGTAACATAATGGGGATGCGACGTCTACACAGGGAAAATTCATTTCTCGTTAAATACGAGCCTAAATGTAGTATCTTGTTTATATCTTGCTTGTTCATAAATAACTTATGTCACTGGTCCATGCATCTAAGAAATTCAGGACTATAATATTAACATCTGCAGACAGTCTCCTGGCCAGGGATTTGTATCTTTCGGGATATTGTTTACCGAACTCTCTGCTCTGTTGGCTAAACCCGTACATATATTATACCTTTGTGCCTCACTTTTGTATACATGTACCCTAGTTCTTCATCTCTGCCCCCATTTAACTAAATTTCTGTTTAGTTTTTTTTTTTTTCAATTTTTTAATTTTATTTTACTCTTATTTTTATTTTTCTATTTTTTATTATTATTTTTTATTTTTCTATTTGTTTGTTCTTTTAATTTTATTTATCTATCATCATCATCATCATAATCATCATCAATATTATTATTATTAGATGTATATCACACGCACATACACGTACCTACACATATACGTATACATATATATGTGTGTGTGCGTGTGTGTATGTGCGTTTGTGTGTGCACATCTATAAAACTAAAGCATATTAAAGGGAGGAGTGTATGAAGGCTTAATGTGGCGACAAATCACCAAAACTCAGTAACACAGTTATCACTACGGAATAGCAATTAAAATATTACGACATTAACATTTTTACGATATTTCTTACCGTAATTATAGACAAATTATGCAGGACGTGTGTAGAACAGAGAAAAAAAAGAAAGGCTTTTTCTAGGAGCTTGACCTCTCCAGATTTAAAAATGTTATGTCTAGCTTAGCCATAATTTAAGTCGCGTTATAATAAACATTTTGAGATATTTTCTCTATTTCGTTATTTCCTGGTTCTACTAACATGCATAAATTGTAATATAACACGACATCTCACTGCATAACTCCCGATATAGTAGTCCAAGTGGCAATACACCTTGTTTTGTTTGAATAAGAGTAGAAAGAGAATTAAAGGCGTTAAACTTAGAAGAGAAAGGGTCTAATTATTGATTATCACTGGGAATATGTAGAGTTGCCAATGAGGGATTGGAGCTCTAAGACCCCTCGTTTAGTGAGATAAATTACGGGTTTTTCAGATATGGCCATGGCTAGTCTGACCCCTTGTGAGCGCCTATGTAGTCAATAATGAAATCAATTCTTCAACCAGCCAATATTCGTCCGTGTGTACTTTAATCTCCAATGCAGAGCATACATTGCCAAGTAATATGTCCTCGCATTCGATTTATTTAGATTGTCGGATCAATAATGTATAACAATATAAATAATCTAGACAATAATATCAAATTGTTAAAATACCATGCATAATGATTATTTAAATAATCTGAACCATTATGCGCATTTCATTATTTCTTAGGCACTATCCAACTAATGTTCATATTTATAATAAACTGTTAGGTTGACAATAAAGTTCTTGCGCTTTTTAACTTTTAAATTCAGATAAACATACCTCGACTCATACAAAATGATTAGAACCATCAGAATCAACACACTTTTGCCAACGCAAAACAAGTGTATTTATAGAAGTAACAAAAGAAATCTTGCGTTCTGGTTGCGAAGTTTTTGAAGGCGTTTTCGATATCGCTAAGGTTTTGGAAGCATTCGTCACACTGAAAGTTGTCAAGATGCTTGAAAAAGTCGTAGTTGTTAGAAAAGAGGCCTGAAGAGTATGACGGATGAGGCAGTGTTTCGTAGCCTAATTCCTTTAACCTATGCAGGATCGGTTTAGCAACGTATGGTCAGACATTGTCGTAGAGGCGAATTGGGCTTTTTCTGTTGACTAATACTGGGTAATGTTGTCGAAGTTTATGATGCATCTCATCTATTTCTTCACAGTACTTTTCCGACATGATGGTTTCGTCTGCAATCAAAAAATTGTAATGGATGAGACAGGTCGTAGACCACCAAAAAGGTAATCAAGGACTTCCTTTGGTGCACCAAAAGAAGGCCTTCAGCAAATGTCGTGGAGCTTTGTCGGCGTCTAACCAAGCAGTGTCGCAAGTTACCGTAAAAAACAAAAAAAAATAAACATTTTTAATTACAAGCCATAAACCGGTCAAAAAACGGGTCGTTCTTGTTACGTAAAAGAAGGGAAGACGTCACTCACTAACGGCGTTTTTTTTTGTGGTAGTTCAGTTTCTTAGGCAACCACATTCAAGTTTTTTTATTAAGCTTTTATATCTCTTTCAAGTGGTGTAAAATCGTTGTATACTTTGTCTAATCCAGAAGAAAGTTCTCTAACAGGTGTACGTGGATTAAGTTCGACTAAGGTTCTTAATTGATCGCTGTCAATATTCGATAGCCGGCCACTCACTCATCATTTTCATAACTCTTGTCGCCTCCACGAAATTTCTTAACCACCATAGAGCTTTGCGTTCGGTAGTGGTTTATGTGCCAAACGGTTCAATGTTATCGCGATCTGGTTTAGTAACTTTTCGCCCTAGCTTGAATTGAAAGAAGAAACTTGTTCGAAATTGCTTTTTTTCTTGTATTCAATGTTCTGAAAAGAAATCACAATTGTTTTAAAAACGAGTGTAATTTACACGATTAGATAGGGCATATTATAACAAAAACGTATTTGAAAATATATCATTTTCAATCTAAATTAATTATATATAAATCATTGAAGGTAAGGAATGCTAAACCTGGTCATTAACAGGTGAATGACCATTTCAGAATACAGAATATGTACTAGTATGTCGACACCTTATGGCAAGCCCTGCAAAGACGAACAGTTGTCATTACTCTCAACCAAGATCAACAAAATCAATCTTGTTGATTTGATATTTCTATGAAACTTCCTCATTCGGTTGAATCTTGTCAAAATGCTTATAATGGATGCTGCTGGTTATATATATATATATATATATATATATATATATATATATATATATATATAACCTACTACCTAGATCTACCTACGTATTGAGCACTGTTGAAGTAAATACTTAAAGTTTATGCATAAATTTATACTTTCGTATATGTATATATATAATCAGTAAAATTCATTATTTATATATATATATATATATATATATTATAAATAAGTATTTTAATACGTACATGCACTAATGTTTCATCCTTTCGAAATCATTAATGCAAAATTACTTCTGGTCGTGGGATTCGAACACCGCAAGAAAGTCTCAATTAGAAACTACTAACGAGTTGCGATCTCGAACGTAAATCAAATTACCGACTTTTATGTTTCAACAGATATGTCTCAACTGTTTAGGAACTTATATCTTAAAGGGGCGGAAATAATTATGATTCAAAAATAATATTCTTTATACTTACAGACATCAGTCTTTACTATTAATCATATCTGACTTATATAGATTGCATAATGTCTACCTAAGCAATCTGCCTGAGAATATTCAACTGACTAAATAGTTTCAACATTTATTCTTGTTTAAATAGTTTACATGTACGGTCTATCCTGAAACTCTATATGTGTATTTTCATGCAGGATAATGGTCAGCACATTTAAAACTCTAAATAATCTGCATGAATAATAGTATGCATATCCATTTATGTAAAGTGTCTTTGTTCAATCATGTATCCTCTGCCAACATCCTACAATTTTATTTTTTCATTAATCAAATCCCACCAATGACTGGTCCATTCCATTTTCTTACCACTATGAAGAAATTGGAAAAGTTGACATGTAACATGTTTCTAACAAACGTTATTACTTACATGCTCAATTATAAGATTATCAGGAAGAGATTGTTATATAGTTACTAGACTATCCATGACCCGTTGGGGCAGTATGTTATATTATTTATGGAATTAATGTATGAGCGTGACGCTTGTGACGTAAAGAAAATAGTTTTTGTGACATAACAGAAATATTTCTATGAAAGTATATTAACATGAAAAAAGACTATAGATAGATTTCTATGAGTCGTTCTGTTCATTACAATTTACATTTTTTTTTTACACAGTGGTCACCACTTATCAAGGTCCGGAAGCCACTCAGGGATAAGGGTTATTGCAAGTACATTACGTTAGTGTGGAGATTTGATGAAGTGTTTACTTAAGGGGGCGGTTCATTAGGATTTTGTTACCGTTGGACTTGAACACATCCAAGTTGTAGTCAGGTGGGAAGCAGGCAGACGGAGAGAGTTCCACATGTGTGCAGTTCTAAGAAAGAAGCTTTGTTCATGGAATCCACATTTTGATTTAGACACAGATAAAGAGTGGGGGAAATTTTTCACGGTGGATTCAGCTAGACGGGTGTTTTTCGTGAAAGATTGGCGAGGGGGCCAAAGATTGGAGTTCAGACGACCACTTGCCATGGTAATAACGATAAAACGAGGATAGGCTCGCAACGTCTCTTCTATGGGAGAGAGGTTGCAGGGTAGAGAAAAGGGCATCCCTTACTAAGCCTCAAAGTCTACCTTGTACTCTGTCAAGGCAGGATAAGCTGTTTTTAGCAGCTCCTGTCCAGATATGGCAGCAATATTCCATCCTTGGACGTACTTGGCTTTTATATAGATAGAGAATTGCATCAGTAGTGAGATATCTTCTGGGGCGGTAGAAGGATCCCACCATCTTTCCAGCGACCTTGGCAACAGACTTGATGTACGTGTTCCATTTCAGATCAGGAGTAAAGGTCAACCCCAGAAGCTTATCAAAACACGATGCCCCTCCCAGACGAGAACCGTCCATCACAATTGATGCCAGATGGGGATCAGAGCGTTGATGATGTAAGGATAGGAGTTTGGTTTTAGATGCATTAAAGGTAACCAGCCACGTCTTCCCCCACTAAACCACGTGCTCGAGATCAAAGGAGAGAGGATCAGAGAGAACTTTGTCATTTGCAGCCTTTGATGTGTTGCCGTAGATGGTCGTGTCATCAGCATAGATGTCAACTAATGATGATGTGTTTAGGGAGGTCATTGATGTAGATCAAGAAGAGAGTTGGGCCCAGGACTGACCCATGAGGGACTCCAGCATTAATACTGCAGGCCTCTGATTTTTGTCCATCGACCACTACTCTTATGAGCCTATCGGAGAGAAATGATTGAATGATTGAGAAAACATTTCCAGTTATACCGTAGCTGGAAATCTTGTGAAGTAGACCCTTATGCCATACCTTGTCGAAGGCCTTTGATATGTTAAGAGCAATTGCCCTAGAAAGGAAGTCTTTGTCATGAGATTCACTAATCCTATTAGATATAACCGTCAGCACATCTGCGGTAGATCTTGCAGAGCGGAAACCATATTGTGTGTCACTAAGAAGGTTGTTTCTGCTGAGGTGGTTGACTATTTCTCTATTTAATATGGATTCCAGCAACTTACTCATAACACACAGGAGACTTATTGGTCTGTACTGAGAGGGAGATGACTTATCACCTGAATTCTTAAATACACGGCAAACTGATGAGGTCTTCAAGGAGTCGGAAAGCACTTCTCCTTAAGGCAGCGCTTAAACAGTTTCGTAAGTATGGGGGCAATTTCTGGTTGAAGCTTTTTTAACACTATAATTGGAATGCAAGTTGCTTTACTGGAATCAAGGTTCTTGATTAGCTTGGCGACCTCATGCACGTATATTTGTATGTTACCTAGCTTGTTCTGTGTTATAGGAGGAAATATGGGAAGTTGATGACCTTCGTCGCATAGAGTAGAATTAGCTGCAAAGTTCTTTGGAAATAGTTTGGCCTTGTCTGATGCTAACGAGATGACCTCTGGTCCATTGATAATGGTGGGATAGAACGCACACTTCTGTTCAGGATCCTATTTGTTATTTTCCAAAACTGGTGGGAACCAAGCCGCTAATCAGCTACTTTGGATTTAACAGACTGGGCATATAGCTCTCTTGCATTTTTTATTACTCTTTTACAGTGGTTGCTGGCAGTCCTGAAAGCAGCTTTAGTCTCAGTGCATCTATTACGTTGGTAGCTATGGAAAAAGTGATTTCTGTGCGCGATAGCTGCAGCACATTCTGGGGAGAACCATGGCTGGCTGTTAGGTTTTTGATGGAATTTTTGAGATGGTATGAATTCGTCTATGCCTACAATTAACCATTCGGTCAGATCTGATACTATAGAGGACACATCCTTTTTAAACATGGAGTGCAGAGGTAAATCATATATGAATGTACGGAAGCTATCACAGTCAGCCATAGAGTATCGGTATACAGTACGGTGGAGGGGTACGTCTGGGGACTTATTACATTTCATTTTTATCTTAACTGATACGAGGGCGTGGTCGGAGGATCCTAGAGGAGAATGAACGGAACATGAACATAGCTCAGGGGAAGTTGAGAGAAAAAGGTCTAGGAGGCTTGCATAGTGACTGGGTATCGGGCACACGGGTGGGTTCGCGAACAATCTGAGTCAGGTCATAAGCAATGGCAAAATCATGACAAAACCTCCTCTCATCATCTGTCTTATTTGAATGGGTCAGTCATTCCACGTTATGGACGTTGAAGTCACCACAGATGTGGATGTTAGCCGATGGGTGTGCAGACAGGATGTGGTCTATTTTCTCAGATATGCCCTTGAAGATAGTAACTCCGCTGTTGGGGGCCGATAGAGGGCAAATGTAAATCCAGTGGTGTTAGCAAGTGCAACCCAGAAGCACATATAGGGTAAATTAGGATCTTCTCTAGAGATATCCCTGCCACACGGGAAGCCATCTTTAATGTTGTCACATATTCCATGCCACTGGCGATCTTGGGAGTCAGATTTAGCTGTTAAGTTAGAGTATCCGTTAATTATGAACTCATCTAGGGAAGTGGTCGGTCCTATTCCAGTTTCGCTTAGAAATAATATGTTCGGTTTCGTCTCCAGTAATTGGGTTTCAACCTCTGGAAGGTTGGAACGTAGACCCCTGATGTTGGAGAAGGAGACCTGGTAGTAGGGGTCTACGTTGAAACATGGGGTTCTAGGTTTATTCGAGTGTTTTTTTTTTTCTGGAGATATTTCATGTTGAGGTTTTGGGATTTGTGGAACAGGTCGGCATACTTGGTTAGAGCAATTGTTTATTTTGGAAAAAACTTACAGACATTGAATTATAAATGGTTGCCATACTTATAGGTAAATGTGCAATGAACAGATACCATAATACTTAAAGTTAAATTCAAATTTTGATATATCTTTGAATTTAAACGCGAAAAAAATAATTGGGACGCTGAAAACGTACACATTAAAACAATACTTTTATTGTCGCATTGGTTATCTCTTTGTAACGCAAATCAAATAATATATATTTTAGGGGTTATTTATTTATGTTAGTAGTGTAGAAGAAAATTTATGAATATTTTTTAAGAAAGGTGTATTAAAAAATGAAAATGATTTTTTTTTAATGAAGGTGTTGGGTAAATCGCCGTTGTAAAATGCTCATATGGTTGTAAACGGGTTGAAGTATATTTATTTGTAAGAAAATTGCGTTAAAATAACGTAATACGAAAGTGAACAATGTAAAAAAATGCTGAAGATATTAATAATTGTTTATTTGGATAATTTAAACGCGAATAAAAAGCACAATCGAGACACTGGAAACGTACACAGTAAAACAAACGTTTTATTGTCGCATTGATTATTTGTTTATGTACGCATGCGCAACCGGAAGTCGTAAACTGTATGTTGGGTTACAACACCCGTTACAAGGTCATTTGAGTTTTATAATTATATAGATTATTGATTTACAACTCACTTTGATTAAATTATATTTCTAGAAAAAGTTATGCCTTACTATTGTTCTATCACTTGTAATAATATATCTCAATAATATTTTCGACGTTATGATTGTATACACTCCGTACATTGTCATCTATTATTTTAAATTGAACTTTCTATTTTTAAATGAAACTTTCTTGTAATTTTTTTACTTAACTGTTTATTTAATCAACCTAATTAAACTAATCTAATTGCACATTTCTTTAGGTCCTGTAAGGTAAGTCACTTCGACAAAAGATAATAAGAAATGGCTGGAGAATAATGCGTCCGAAAAAATTAAATTCCTTGTTGTAATAATTACTTCTTTCTTATAATATCGTCAAATATTAGATAACTTATGTCTTTTTCAATAATTATATTAAAATATTATAGAAAATCAATTTTATATAATGAATGTTTAATTATTTGTTTATTTCATAAATTATTCGTTATCTAAATTATTATATTCAATTTTTCTCTCATTTTAGCCTACTGTAGAATTTTACGTTTCATTTATTAAATAATGGAAAAAAGTAGTTGTCGGCGATATTATGTCACTGTTAATATAATAATATATTTATTTGTGATGTTTGTTGTAACCGATGTAGACGATTATGGAATTCCAAGGATCACGTCCTGGTCAAAAGACGGCAAACGTAACCAGACGAAGACTCCAAAAAGTATTCACCGGTACGTGAGTGTACTTCTATGTGGTTTCAATTTCGGAACACCCAAGAAAGTTCAGTAGTGTGACAATGACAGTGTTGTATGTGTGACTCCGGTTATTCCTCTTTTCACAAGTTGACCGCAAATAAAAGAAAAGAAAAAAAGAAGAAAAAAACAAACTCAAAGAAATAGGTGTGACACGGTCTGTAGTCTGTATCTGGCGTTGGAGTAGGTACACCTTTCCATTTGTCAAGTTCCCGAAAGAAATTATCTCAAGTGGACGGTTTTGTTTCGTAGTTAAGTAACATATTCCGTAAACAATACCCTCGGAAAAATTCCAGCAAAAGCCTAACAGCCAGCCGTGGTTCTCTCCGGAATGTGCTGCTGCCATTGCGCATAGAAATCACTTTTTCCATTCCTTCCAACTTAATAGATGTTTGAGACTAAAGCCGCTTTCAGAACTGCCAGCAACCACTGTAAAAAGAAATAAAGAATGCAAGAGAGTTGTATGCTCAATCCGTCAAGTCCAAAGTAGCTGAGCATCGGCTTGGTTCCCACCAGTTTTGGCAAATAGCAAACAGAATCCTGAACAGAAGCGTTTCCTCTATCCCAACTCTCATAAATAGACCTGAGGTAATCTCGTCAGCATCAGACAAAGCCAAACTCTTTGCCTATAACTTTGCAGCTAATTCTAACATTTGCGGCCAAGGCTGCCAACCTTCAATATTTCATCCTGTATCAGAAAATATGCTATGTGATATACAAATATATGTACCTGATGTTGCCAAGCTAATCAAAAACCTTGATCCCAGTAAAGCTACGGGCCCTGACGGTATTCCAATTATAGTACTCAAAAGACTTCAACCAGAACTTGCGCCCATCTGGAGTCCCTCAGGGGCCCATCCTGGGCCCAACTATCTTACAAATCACATCCTTCCATCATTCGTAGAGATTTATGCTGATGACACACCTATCTATGGTAGCACATCTAAGATCGTAAACGACAAGTTGTCTCTGTACAGTGGTACAATGGGGAAAGAGGTGGATTGTTACTTTTAATGCATCTAAAACCAAGCTTTTATCTTTACATCATCAATTCTCTGATCCCCATCTGGCATCAGTTGAAATGAATGGCTCTCGTCTTGGGAGGCCTCATGTTTTGAAACGCTTCTAGACTTGACATTTACTCCTGATCTTAAATGGAACACATACATTAAATATGTTGTCAAGGCCGCTGGAAAAATGGTGGGATCCTTCTATCGATCCAGTAGATATCTCACTGCTGATGCAATTCTCTATCTATATAAGAGCCAGGTACGTTCAAGGATGGAATACTGTTGCCACATCTGGGCAGGAGCTGCTAGAAAGGACTTATCCTACCTTGATAGAGTTCAAAATAGACTTCGTAGCCTTGTGGGGGATGTCCTTTTCTGTTCCCTGCAACCTCTTTCTCACAGAAGAGATGTTGCGAGTTTGTCTCGGTTTATCATTATTTTCATGGCAGGTGCTCGACTGAGCTCCAATTGATGGTCTCCCCTCACCAAACTTTCACAAGAAACACCCGTCTAGCAGAAAACACTATCACTAGTGTCCCCCACTTTTTATCTGTGCCTAAACCTAAGCGTAGATTCCATGAGCAAAGTTTTTTTCTTAGAACTGCACGTCCATGGAATTGTCTTCCGTTTTTCAGTTTTCCAGCTGACTACAATATAGTTTTCTTCAAGTCTAACGTAAACAAGTTTTTGATGAGCTGTTTCATAAACGTTAACAAATTTACGGAATCTCCATTACTACCGGTTACTATATTGCCCAATTTCTACTGTACACTCGTTAACCCTTATCCTCGAGTGGCATCTTGGCCTTGGTAAATGGTGATGCCTATGTAAAAAAAAACGACGAATAAAATCGTCGATACCTGTTTTTACAAATTTTAATTATTTATTAGCCTTTAAATAAAACTCCTGGCTACAATGTTTTTGTTATAATACAGTAGAATTAATTGAAAAAAAAATGAATTTTTTAACAATGCAAATATTCACAGTCTCGTGTAACAGTTAGTTGAGAAAAAGAAAAATGTATCTCTGACGCACGATTTGTTTCTTCTTTTTCTCTTGTGATATTCCCGTCGCCTCTAGTCAGTGAGAGGAGTGGTTAGTGGGCTGCGTGAGTGGAGCTAGTTCAGACACTGTCTACCCCTCAATTCAAAACTCAAAACTCAACTCGATTCGACTCGACAGCACTCTACTGATCAACTGTCAAAATTCACTCTATCGTGCCTTCTTATAGCTAGGAAACGTGGAAAGGCTGACGAGATTTTTTTTACAAGGTAGTCACCACTTATGAAGGCCCGGAAGCCACTCGGGGATAAGGGCTATTGTGTGTACAGTACGTTAGTGTTGGGGATTTAATAAAGTGTCTTACTTAAGGAGGCGGTTCATCAGGAATTTGTTCACATTGGACTTGAAGATATCCAGGTTGTAGTCAGGTGGGAAACAGACAACCGGAACAGAGTTTCACAGGTGTGCACTTCTAAGAAAGAAGCTTTGTTCATGGAATCTACGTTTTGATTTTGCCACAGATAAGGAGTGGGGAAATTTTTTGATAGTAGTTTCAGCTGTGAAAGATTGGCGAGGGGGACCAGAGATTGGAGTTCAGACGAGCACCTGCCATGGTAGTAACGATAAAACAAAGACAGTCTCGCAACGTCTCTCCTGTGGGAGAGAGGTTGCAGGGAAGAGAAAAGAGCATAACCCACTAGGCCACGAAGTCTATTTTGTACTCTGTCAAGGCAGGATAGGCTGTTTTTAGCAGCCCCTGCCCATATGTGGCAGCAGTACTCTACCCTTGGACGTACTTGGCTTTTATACAGATAGAGAATTGCATCAGGGGTGAAATATCTTCTGGAGCGGTAGGAGGATCCCAGCATTTTTCCAGCGATCTTGGCAACTGACTTCGTATTCCATTTCAGGTCAGGGGTAAAGTTCAAGCCCAGAAGCTTATCAAAACATGGAGCTTCCCCTAGACGAGAGCCATCCATATCAATTGATGCCAGATGGGGATCAGAGCGTTTATGATTTAAAGATAGAAGCTTGGTTTTAGATGCATTAAAAGAAACCAGCCACCTCCTGCCCCACTGTATCACGCGCTCAAGATAAGAGGAGAGAGAATCTGAGAGAACTTTGTCATTTACAGCCTTTGATATGTTGCCATAGATGGTCGTGTCATCAGCATAAATATCAACGAATGAAATCCCATTCACCAAGTCAGCCTCTGCATTATCAAAATTGAATTCACCCAGATTGGCAAATTTGGAAAAAAACACCAGTGCATATTAATTCTGTCACGTTCGATCGGAAGCTTCTCACGCTGCACAAAACTTGGGGATACTGATTCCCAAGTTTAGACAAAACACCGTTAATACTCTTCTCTCTAAGTCAAAGAGTGCCTTCACAAAACAGTATTATTATTATACATTATTATCAATATCCAAATACGTTGACCTAAATTTATTTTCCGTATTTTGGCTTGAGCCATCAATCAAACAAAGGAAGTCAGCAATACAACCGGGAATTTCTCGGGATTGTTCACGTAATATAAGCTCTAACTCAGCCTTATCTTAACCGTTATTAATGTAAAATTCGACCAGCATAGGGTCACATTATTTATCATCTCTTATTTTAATATATATATATATATATATGTGTGTGTGTGTGTGTGTGTGTGTGTGTGTGTGTGTGTGTGTGTGTGTGTGTGTGTGTGTGTGTGTGTGTGTGTGTGTTGGTGTGCGTGTGCGCGTGTGTGTGTGTATTTTCGAGATTCACTCATACATCAATCCACAAATTCTTCTGAACGGTATAAATATGCCTAACAATGCCACTCTCCTGGTATGTATTGTAACGTGGCGTAGCCGTAACTTTTTAACTGCATCGTTACAGTTACAACCTCTCGGACCCACACGCTGTCCAGCACTGCTGCAAAGGAACAAACAAGTAAAAAAGGAAATTAACAAAAATCCGACTCGGAATTTTTTAAAAGTGCAAATCAAATGTTTTTATTTGTGGTTCTTCCAAAACAAACAAAACTTTTCACTATTTTCCAAAGTTTCTGCGCACACACGTGTACTTTTTTAAAACATATCGTTCGTTGCCACCACACGCCGGCGCCGATCAGCGCTTTCTCTCCCTCTACTTTTACACATCTCTCTTGCCGGGTGCGCTCTTTGCTTCTCTCCTCAAAAACGTGGTGTATTTTCTTTCCTTTATTTGTGACGTAAACTAACGCACACTCGCTAATTAGTATGCGTGCATTAACAGCGGCTTCTCACTCCTATATACGCTTTGTTACAATATTACCGTTAGATATCACAACCTTCGTTCTCTATGTAGTCTGTCTTGTTGCAAAAAAAGTACCTTTATTTTTAAACCATATCCATGTCGGAGTCTTTCTTAATGGTCTTTTGGGTGACACCAGCCAAGCAACCCGAATTCTTATAGAGATACTTTAAATTAAATACATCTGGTAACGAGAACGTCGAATTCATAAATGGGATACATACAACGTAGCATTACATATAAGAACAAAAGTATTCTCGAACAAAAAACGAGAGGGACAAATTCGCACTAGTATTTACACCTGGAAACTATCTGACAATAGAACAACATACTCAACTAACAAGATAATGTTGTTTTTTTTAACTGGCACTATGAAAATACCTCATATAAGACCTTCAGTAAATAATGCCAAAACATGGGGAGAATAAAGAACGCTTTCGTCAGACACCTGAAATGTTCGCAAAACGTTACTTAAAGAGCATTTTCATTTAAACCTAAGGGAATACATATGTAAGTAAAATTTTCTCTAATCAAGCAGTTTTTCCCCGCAGAGAAAATCGTAAACATTGTTCAACGAACAGTAATAAATCGTAATTAGTAAAATTACAACGACTATCAGGACAATTTTCCCCGATTAAATTATTTCTGTGCTTGGAGAAAATAAAAATATCTCCAAGATTGAGGAATTTAAGGCCATTATACTTCAGATTAAAACGTCCAAATAGAGCAGAATCATATAATGGAAGCGTAGATTGATTAACAGATATTACAAGAACTATAAAAATATTAGATCCTACAACAATAACAAAAAACTTATTGAAGCATTTCCTACAATAACAAAAAAACTTATTGAAGCCGATCATACAACATAAAACTTATTGAAGCCGATCCTACAACAAAAAAATTATTGAAGCCGATCCTACAACAAAAAATCTTATTGAAGACGATCATACAGCAAAAAACTTATTGAAGACGATCATACAATATAAAACTTATTGAAGCCGATCATACAACAAAAAACTTATTGATGGTTGGTCTAACAATAGGAAGAAGTCGATGAATTACCTTCAAAACTTGACAAATGAACCACACAGTGAAAGTGACACGGTTTTTCTGCCTAACACAACATGGAACACTATAGAGACCTTTACCTACTTCCCCGACATAGACAAAAACGTTCGACGATTTCTTTAGAAGATACAAATACTTTTTCAACGTCGATTTCAAAGACTGACCTCTGAGTCGAAAAAGGTTATCCTACTTTTACGAAAGTAGGAAACGGTTAACCACAGCAAAATTCATAGATTATATGCTACCTAAAAACACAGATCAAGGTTTCGAGGACATCGTGAAGTTAGTATTGGAAATTTTCAGCCTCAGTACGTTATTGTTCAACAATAGGTGGAAAAATGTTAATTTAGCTAACCGAAACGAGGAATATTATTTAACAGTCGTATACAAGCATTGTAAAGATTTTGACTAACGGTATTGTCAACAAATAATTGTAAATGTCTTATTTTGGTTCAAGAACTAGTGTCGACAACGAATTAAATGAAGAATTCTAGGAAAACTTGCAAATGATTGCTGAAAGGTTGTAAGCGTAAAAAGTAATTCTAAAAATATAAAAGAAATCGGGTGTAACGTACATCAGTAAAAACAAGTATACAACGAGAATTACTTCCCAACACCCTGCGAAATCTCATCGGTATGCCCTTTATTTAAGAATTTTAGTGATCGGTCATCTCCCACTCAGTACAGACCAAAAAGTCTTCTGTGCGTCATGAGTAAGTTGTTTAAATCTGTGTTAAATAAATAAGTAATCAAACATCTCAGCAATAATAATCTTCTTAGTGGCATGCAATAGTTTCCGTTCTGCTAGATCTACAACAGATATGCTTGCGGGATTAGCGAAACTCTCGACAGAGGCTTTCTTTTCTAGAGCAATTGCTCTTGATATATCAAAGCGCGTTGATGGGGTATGGCATAAGAGTCTAATTCTCAAGGTCTCCAGCCATGGTATAGCTGGAAATGTATTTTAATTATTAAATCATTTCTCTCTGGTAGGTTCATAAGAGTAGTAGTTGATGGGTAGAAATCAGGAGCTCACCGTATTAATGCTGGAGTCTTTTAGGGGTCCATCCTGGGCCCAACTCTCTTGCTGATCTACATTAATGATCTTCCAAATCATTCGTAGACATTTTCGCTGGTTACATTACCATCTATAGCAGCACATCAAACGACCACGTTTTCTCTGATTATTTCTCCTTTGATCTTGAACATGTGATACAATGGGGAAAAAGAGGCTGGTTGCTTTTAATGCATCTAAAACCAAGCTTCTACCTTTACATCATCAATGTTCTGATCCTCGTCTGGCATCGATTGAAATGAATGGCTCTCTGGGGAGGCTCCATGTGTTGACAAGCTTCTGGGTTTGACCTTTACTCTTGATCTAAAATGGAACACGTACATCAAATCCGTTGCCAAAGTCGTTGGTAAAATCGTGGGATCCTTCGATCGATCCAGTAGATATCTATCTGATGATGCAATTTTCTACCTAGCCAGGTACGTTCAAGGATGGAGCATTGCTGTAACATCTGCGCAGGAGGTGCTAGGAAGATCTTGACAGAGTTCAGAATAGACTTCGTAGCCTAGTGTGGGATGCCTATTTCTCTTCCCTGCAATCTCTTTCTCACAGAAGAGACGTTGCGAGCCAGTCTCTCTTTATCGTTATTTCCATTGCAAGTGCTCGTCTCAGCTCCAATCTTGGGTCCCCTCACCCAACATTAAAGAGAAACACCTGTTTAGCTGAAAACACTATGAATAATTTCCCCCACTCTTTATCTGTGCCTAAACCTAAATATAGATGCTATAAATAAAGCTTCTTTCTTAGAACTAAACACCTTTGGAACACTCTTCTGTTTACCTGCTTTCCAGCTGACTACAGTATGGTCGTCTTCAAGTCCAACGTAAACAAGTTCTTAATTAGCCGTTCTCCTTAAATAATACAAGTTACCAAATTTACACTCTTAATGATTACTATATTGTCCTTTTGACCACGGTACACTCTTTTACCCTTACCCTTGAGTGTCCTCTTGGTCTTAATAAGTGGTGATTTCTTGGTAAAAAAGACAGAATAAAAAAACACCCAAAACTTACTCCCCTAAATAGAGAAAAAAGTATATGTCAAACCACATTCTCAGTATATTTAAAAAAAAAAAAAATACTCCCCAGAGAGAAAAGAAAATTGCTATCTTCATTTTCTAAGCGGGCGAACAACACAAAATCAGAAGACCATAAACAGAGCTGAAGAATTACATTGGAAGAATGTGCACTTTTTTAATAGAACTTTGTGGCAGCGTAGTCAGAAAGGCTCATATTCTAGACGCAAATGCAAAAAAAAAATTAGCGTTAGATAAAATCCAATGAGTAGTCAAACGAAAATTTATGGAAGTAGGTAATAGTAAAGATTTCAATAGGATTAATTTTATCGCCGAATTATTTTTACAAGTTAATTTGAACGGCGATACGGTGTATCGTATACAAAATCCAAGAGATTCTCATAAGCACAACCAAAACCAGTTTTAAAAAAATACCTCATGCATATGACAGTAGCGAGGTGTTACCCGTTACGTTGCTCAATGCCATCTTTGAGACCTTCGACCTCGATCCACCCCTATCAGAACTAGAACAGCGACGATTGTGCAGAAAAAGAAAATTTACTGACTTATTAAATATTGACCCAAAGCGGAAAAAATGTTAACAAAAAAGAAAAAAAAACCTTGAGAGTTGAGTGCTGTAATACATGAAATCTTCCGAACGGTATAAATATACCGAAAGGTACCATGTTCGTAGCGTGTACCTGGTAAAACGTCAGTCGTTTCCGACCTTGACTATCAGCCCGATAGAAACTGAGGAGTTTTGGTCGCTTTTTAGCCGTCGAACGGAAATAAATGATCCTCTTCCTTTCGGCTACTCAGACTTAATTTTTAGGACCGACGTGTTCCTGGAAGAATGCTTCCTCAATATAATATATATATATATATGTGTGTGTGTGTGTGTGTGTGTGTGTGTGTGTGTGTGTGTGTGTGCTTCTTTAAGCAAAATGTGTGTTTTCCTTTAAGCAAAGTGTCTTCAACATAACGAATTCCTTATTATCATTATGATTTATTAGACAAAATTAAAAGGCTTAAGGAACACAAATGTTGACTATATATAAGTAATTTAGATTTTTACAAAGAAGTAGTTGTTGCTAATCGAATGTGTCACCACCACCGCGGAATACTGTCTGGGTTGTCCAGACATTTTTGCAGACAACAGTGTGTTGACTTTTCAAATCCTATTTTGTCGATCTTGTGTAACATCATTTCGCCGTGAGAGTGAGATAAATATACTCGCCATATTTCTCTTTTTATTTACTTACTTCTTCCCTATTAGTTTGGTTTCCAGTTTCCATGAATTTGTTTTCATATGAAAGTATAGTAATATGAAAGGTTGTTTTTAACATAGAGAATATCGCGTTCATTAAAAAACACCGAAAGCGTTGCATAAAAAATACATGACTTTATCATTTAATAAATTTTCCTTGGCATTTTTTGGTTTTTAAATTAATTTATTTATAAAAATATCTTCTAAGATGTGACAACAAATCTGAAATTTCAAATTCACGCTAGCCGTCGTGGTGTGCACAACAATTCTTACTGACTACCATCATCAATAAGAACAGACGCTTTTTCTTCACTCCACGATGATTTAATCTCCAGGGACTTAACATTTAACATGAAGAAAAAAAAACGAAAAAAAAAACTAAAAGTAACTATCTTCTTTGATTACGGTGTATAAAACGTTCGTTTAAACCGTATTTAAATAGAGAAATTTGGCTTTAAACATCTATATCAGAGCTAGAAATATCTCAAAGCAAGAATCCATATATATATATATATATATATATATATATATATATATATATTAAGTAATGTGATTGATAATTTAAAATTTAAAAATCAAATTATAATTAAATTAAAAATCCGTTTCATAAGAAGGAACAACAACAAAATCAATTATCTGTACGATCGTTTCGGAAAACAATGCTTTTTATTGTGGTATACATCAAGTTACGTACAATAATTACATATAGTTTTTTAATAAACAAGGTCTCCTCATCAGCAAATTTTGAAGGGTTTTTATTGAATTTAAAAGACACCATAAATAAACCTAGCATTAAAATACACTCAGCTCTTTAGACTATTGTTCTAATCTCCTTTAAATATATATATATATACATATATATATACATATATATATATATATATATATATATATATATATATATATATATATATATATATATATATATCAGATATACACGGGGTAAATCCATATATATACACGGGGTGAATCCATAAATATATATATATATATATATATATATATATATATATATATATATATCAGATATACACGGGGTTAATCCATATATATATATATATATATATATATATATATATCAGATATACACGGATTCTGGAATTGAGATATTTCTGGCTCTGATATAGATATAAAAAGCTAACTTTTCACTATTTAAAAACTGTTTAAACGGACTTTTTATATTCTCAGTCATGAATTTGTGAATGACTACAAAAAAAGAGTTAATTAAGTATTATTTTTATGGTTTCGTCTTAGATGATTCGTTTTATTTCGCTACTAGCAGTTCAGCCCGGCTTTGTTCGGGCCTATGTACTGTTCATATTTTTTGTGCAAATATATATATATACATGCTGTACCCTGCCACATGTTGCTGTGGCTCAAGTTGGCGCAGTGAAAAAAGTTCCAAAATGAGAAAATGCATGTTCCTTATAGGTTTAATTTCCCATTTAGTATGAGTACACAGGGTTTGTTGTTCCATTTTCTTAGCTGATATAGAGATTTTCTGATTAAGTGGCTCTTGGATGCGTAACATAAATTGTCCATTTGAAAAAACAGTTAGTGCGTAGCTGTAAGCCACACAATTGTAAAGATTGTTCCCTGAGCTTCGTTGAGGGTTATTGCAAACGACAATAAAATTGGAAAGTGCAATTTCACAAAGTGTAATGGTTTATCTGTTGGAATCATAGGAATGCGTGGAATGAAGATATATTCACCCGTGAAAGCTGTGTAATTCCAAACGTTTCTTATATACTACTTCTTTAAGATTTTTTATTCAAACAGCTTTGTTTTATACTTTATATAATTAAATGCACAAAATGTCGGTCATGCGTGTTGGAATTATACCCAAACACATCGTCGCAACGAAATATATTCATATTGAAACGAGAAATATTACTCCCAAGTTGTCCATTCACTGGCTTGTATTTTCTCAAGAAATTGCATTTCAAATTAATGCCTGACCAACGAAAATTGTATTTTGTACTGTTATACATCGCAAATAAGGCACAGTGCCATTTGATGGAAGAGGGTACTATTAGGGGCTATACTTGCGGAGTCATTATGTAGGGAGTTGAACGAGATGTCTATTCGCATTACATTTTAACTTCTGCATGTAAGTACAGTCAGTACATAGTTTTGCATATCAGTTTGAACGAAATAAAGTCTAATAGTAGATGGCCTTCGAGCCTTTATGATCTCTACAGTATAGTGGTTGGATTTTGATGATTGTCTGGTTAGTCTAGGGTGTTTACGCCGAGAGGGAACAGGTACTCCTGATTTGTCAAAGCACATTCCATTAAAATACTAGTAAAATAGACGCCGGGATGTAATATTGCACGATAGGATAGTGATTGAAGTTTAGTTGATTGCGTGGGACAAATTAGATGGGAAATTGCTTTCTGGACACCACCTTAGAGTGAGAAACCAGTGGTAAATGCATCAGACCAGATGTGCCAACAATACTACATGTATGGGAAAATTGTTGCTTTGTGTAAATATAGGATAGTCTCAGGTGTGAGTGGTTTTCATGCCCAGTAGAGAGAGCCCACCTTCTTTGCAGCAAACTTGGCAATGTCTTCAATCTATTTGTTCTAATTCATATAGCGTGTAAATGTTAAGCCGAGGAGTTTGAACGAAGTGTTTTCAGGTAGCGTATTATTAGTCAGGCTAATCATTAATTGAGAATGTTACTTGTAGTTATTAAAAGAAAAACGCTTAGCATTCAAGCATTTGTGTGACAGACTACAAAAATCCAATTTCAATAAATCCCCCTAATTATTATAACAAGGATCATAACTTTCATATGTGTTTACATAGTATGATTAACAAAATTGTTATCACAAACGTATTCCTCGCTAACGTCGTCTTCATCACTATTGATGAGACACTCATTTGCTCCTCTTCATACGAGTTAAACGATGCATTATCATGAAATAGACACAGGCTTGACTAGAAAATTCAGTGTAACCGTCTCGAAGAAGAATGATTTATCAGATGATTAATTTAGGTGCATAGGTGTTAATGACGTCAATTATGTCATTGACTAATAAAGAATACTCTTTTCTTTTATAATGCAACATTTCTTCCTAAAGTAGTCACATATCACAGAGATAATCATGATTTAATTAGGGACAAATCGTATGTGAAACAATACTACGTATACGTATGTGTGAAGGGATGTGTGCATATATTTGAATTCTATCTTTATCGACGCACACCCCCACACACACACATATATATATAAATATATATATATATATATATATGTATATATATATAATTAGTTTTTTGGGAAAAAAAATCCACCAGAGCGCTCAATTATAAGGAAAATCCGAAAATAAGAGCGTACTTATATAGATATACTTATACATATACATATACATATATATATATATATATATATATATATATATATATATATATATATATATATATATATATATATATATAGGACAACTGTAAAGCTGGATGCATTGTGAAGCTACAATAACGGGCCAATCTACAAGCATAATGGAAAAATATATCGGTATGACACAAGGTCGATTTAAGTAAAGTTACTATGCGCATATAAGCTATTTTAGGGCTAAAACAAGGATAAACCAGCATTAGCAACTCGCGTGTGGCAGCTTAAAGAAAAAGGATACACGTTTTCCTATAAAATCGAGACAAGTCGAACAAAAACCAGCATACGACCCGGAATTAAATCAATGTTCACTTCCTAATGCGCAAAAATTACCACATCCTACGGGCAATTCATGACCTAGAAATAAAATGTTTAAATGTTAGGAGTGAATCTTTGAAACATTGTATAAACAGAAGGAAGGCTCCTCTTATACACTGGGTCAGTGCAAAAGACAAAACATGAATTTTTATTTACAAAAAAAAAAATAAAACTTACATTTTAGTTTACTTTTAAATCCTAAAATTGATTTTAGTTTGTAAAATTGGATTTTAATTGTAATTTAAAATTTTATCTTATTGTATTATATAACATATTTTTAAAATCATACTCCATAAATAGAATGTATAATCTATTTCAATTTAAAAAAAACTATTTGGAAATAATCGATAGTATTGAGGTTAATATACTAGGAAAATCCCTTAGGCTAGATTAGTAGCCCCAAATCTTGAAAGAGTTGAAATTTTTAAACGCATTTCGATATAATTAAATTCGGATTTTACGTTTTAATCGATTTTGAGATAAATTTGTGGGAAATAATTTAAAATAAATTTTAGTTTTAATATTAAAGGCACTTAAACAAAAAAAAAAGTAATTAAGATTAGATTTTGAATTTATTAACATTTAATGTTAAAGTTATCAAAATCATCACCATCCGATGAATAAGGGGAGTCACAAAACAAGAGTTAAACGTTAACTTGTAATGTATATATATTTCCACTTCCGGTTATAAAATAGATGAGTATTTGCTGAAGAGAACTTGATATGGGAATCTAAAACGGGCCTAATTATCGGGTTTAACACCGACGGCACCAATGACTTATCTAAAACTTTTTGTAAAAATATATATATATATATGGAGAGAGAGAGAGAGAGAGAGAAATAATGAGAGAAAGGCTATTGTGCATTTACGTGTGTGTGTGTGTGTGTGTGTGTGTGTGTGTGTGTGTGTGTGTGTGTGTGTAACTTTAAAGAAATCAAAAATAAGTCATGCAGGATGTTCATCTGTTATGTAGTAGGTCGAACACAAGAAAGTATTTGTAAGTTATAATTAATTTTTGTCGATCTATCTATGTATCTATGTGATTATCGATATATCTCTCAATCTAGTTATCTATTTATTTCTCTATCTATCTATCTCGACCTATCTATCTATCTAACTGGAGAACAAACAAGCGATGAATATTAAGATGAACATTAAGAATGTTGACAAAAACTGTCAATCTATAATAAAATCATATCCTAGACAAGTCACCGGAAGTATCTGTTCAGTTGACGGAAGTATGTGTAGGTCACATTGTTCTAGTTAGATAAGAAGAATAATTGGAGTTGGAATTTGGACGTTGAGCAAGGCGAACGGTTTAACAGGTCGTCGCCCCCTTTACCGGGGAGGGAGCTGACGTGTCTCAGAATGGAGACGTAGAATTAACCCCTCAAGCAAATTCACTTTCCATTCTTTCGCGATCGAAACCTGGAAAGTGAATAAAAACTATATAAAATACAATCAGCCTTCTTGGAAGTGAATTCACATTCGATCAAACTGCTCCCAGCCCCCCCCCTCTAAGAACAAGATAGATTCAAGATCAAGGGCGCATAAAAATAAGGTAAGTTGAAAAATACATGTACGACACGCGCACCGACACGCATATGAACATTTAGACGATTATCGCATTGGAACATAAATAGACTGAGACAACATAACTTAGGGTTTAGATAGTGAAGAACCACCATAGACATTTGGCGACACCTACACACACAATTATGAACCATTCATCACACGTACATATGCTGTATGCCATGTTGGTACCCTATTACACAACACATCTAGTTATATCTATTTGTTTTTATAGGCAAAATTTCAGCTACATCAGACAACTGGCCCACTTTCAGTTGTCTGATATAGCTGAAATTTTGCATATGCAATGATTTATGTATCTACGGGTTATGTGGCAAATTACAGCTCTGAACTAATTGTGGTTTCTGTTTTAAATGTGTTTGAACTGAGTCAGGTGTGAAATGGAGCCTGTTGAATGTCGAGTAGTGATTCGGTTTTTGTATTTGAAAGGACGCACACCACAGGAGACTTTTGATGAAATGAAAGAAACATATGGTGATAATGCCCCATCATATGTCCTTGTACAACGCTGGCATCGTGAATTCAAACATGGACGGAAGTCAGTGGAAACAGCTCCCAGACCTGGTCGCCCCCCCTTCTGCCATTGATGAGGCATCTGTCCGTCAAGTTGAGGCTGCTATTTTGGAAGATCGGCGCATTACTATTCGCCAAATAGCCCAAGATGTCAAGATTAGTACAGGGTCTGTGGAAACTATCAGTCATGACCATTTGCATATGCATAAGGTGTCTGCCAGATTGTTTCCCAGGTTGCTCACACCATTCCAGGCGTGAGAACGCGTCGAGTGCTCGAGGATAAATTTGGAGATGTTCCAAGAAGATGAGTCAAAGTTTTTCAAAGGACTGATTACACAGGATGAAACATGGGTCCATCACTATAATCCATAGACCAAAGGCCAGTCAATGCAGTGGAAGCACTTGGACTCCAAAGAAGGCAGGGGTGCACCCCTCCGCTGGCAAGGTCATGCTCACGGTATCTGGACGGAGTAGTGATGACAGATTTTCTGGCAAAGTGTACCACAATTACAGGAGCCTATTATGCTTCACTTTTGAGGAAATTAATAACACTTGATGGTTCCTATGTAGAGAAAGACTAATAACTGTGCCAAGTTTTGTTGCTCTACTACTATGGGAAGTGGGTCAGGGGCATTACTTATTGCACGCCCCTCGTATATCTACCTTTGATGCATGGGATAAAAGTGTACTTGAATTCGTAAATAAAAACGTTGAACGTATAAAAAAATTTAAACAGCTAAAAAATCTAATCCTCGCCTTAGAAATTCAGAAATACTTAAGGATATTAAAATACCTCTGGATAAGTGTGTAATAGTTTCCATTGATAAAGCGGCAGATAGTATAGCTTTTATATCTGTTCACCTAATTAGCATGCGTGGAGTGTAAACTATATATACATGGTTGGTACCGTAAAGACGGGAGAGACCCACCGAGATACCCAACGAGAGACCCAGAGAGACAACGAGATCGAGAATCGACGACTACCCAGCTGACACTTTCTCCAGGGATGGTTTCCCCATAACTATACCAATGGACTCTCTGTAAATATTGTATATAGTTTCTTGCTCTCAATATATCTGTTTCTATTTTACTTTTGTGTTGTAGTTATTTATTTCAATGTGTTCAGTCGAATTTCAACAATATGTAAAAAATACTATACACAAGGTTTATTGTTAGAAGTAGGAATTATCAGTAAAGTTTCAGATAAATTAAGTAATAATAATTTAGATAGCATTATTCTGCATAATATTATTATTAATGATAAAGTAGAACTAAAGTTAGAAGAAAAAACAAATAACGTCCATAAATATACTGGATACCTAAAATGTACAAAACCCCAGTTAGGTTTATTGTAGCCTGAAAGACATGCATTAAAGTAAAGCTATATCTAAAGTGTTTTAATTAAGTAAAGCTATATCTAAAGTGTTTTAATTAAGTAAAGCTATATCTAAAGTGTTTTAATTGAGTAAAGCTATATCTAAAGTGTTTTAATTAAGTAAAGCTATATCTAAAGTGTTTTAATTAAGTAAAGCTATATCTAAAGTGTTTTAATTAAGTAAAGCTATATCTAAAGTGTGTTAATAAATTATAAATCAAATAAATCATTTCCACCAGAAAAGTAAATTCTATAGTAATATAAATCTATTTTGGGTGGTAAATAATTCACACACAGTAAAAGAAAAATTAGAAAGCATAAATTATAGAATAAAAGCAAAATCTACAGCAACTTATGATTTTAGTACGTTGTATACTAAAATTCCGCACGAGGAATTATAAAAGAAATAAATAATACTGTAGATCTAGTTTTTACGGGTCGTAAAAGTAAATATATAGAATTTTCAAACTCTAAATCGTTCTGGTGTAAAAATAAAAACAGCAAAACTAGTGTTTAAAAGGTATTCCAAAATACTTATAAGCCATGGTATTAAAGAAAGTCATTTTCAAATAGGGAACAAACTATTACTTTACATTATAGGCATTCCAATGGGTTTAGATCCTGCACCATTTGGAGCAAATCCTTATTTACATAGACTGGAGTATATGTATATGTCATTATGATTAAAAAGAACGGCGTATACAGAACATATGATTATCATGGCTGTAAGAGATTTATTGACGACCTTGTATGTATAAATAATAACGAAGAATTTGATAAAAAAAAAATTAAACATATTATATATTCAAAAGAGTAAGAATTAAATTGTGAGCATTTCTGGATTTAGATATAAAAACTGAGAATGGAATTTTTGTTTATAAAATAGTCGATAAAAGAAACTCCTTCCCTTTTCAAATAGTTCGGATGCTGCACAAAAATAGTGCTCGCCCTATCTATAACTTTTACGGAAGCATCATGTCACAGTTTTTGAGAATTGCTCGCGTTACTTTAAAATTAATAGATTTTATGTCATCAGTTTCTAGTTTAGTAATAAGGATGAAAAACAAGGTGATAAAACTAAAATATTTAAACAGTGAAACAAAGCATTTTGTTTGTAATCTTAATGATTTTAAATCGTATAAGATAAACCGGAAATGTTAATAAAGGAAATCCAAAACTATATTAGTAATGTATAAAATGTTACGAAAATTAAAAAAAAAAAAAATAAGCAAATTAAAAATATATAAATAAATGAAACATTGTGTATATATATATATATATATATATATATATATATATATATACATATATACATCCATACATATATATATATATTTATACTTTTAACTTTTATATATTTTTAATAAATAAGGATGTAAATATATAAATAAAGTACTAATAATAGAAGGGGGTTATACGTAGTATGCTGGATTCATCCAAATCATATAAATACAACACTGGTAAATTAAATTTGGCGACATGGACGAATCTCACAAGTAAGAAAGACATTTTTAATTGCATAGATAGGTTAGCTAAGTTATTCCGGAGCAGGAACCTAAATCTAATATAATGAACAAAAATCTTTCCATGTTTTTGTGATTAAGGGATGTGATGTTTGATCAACACAGTTGGAGAGCCATGATTTAATATACTATTTTTTTTTTAAATCCCAGAAACAGTATTTAACTTTAAACAACTGATGATCCCTGAAATAACATTAGGACTATTGTGAATTCGAGAAAGCAATTTGATACAGCAATTGCAGGTGATTAAATGATTTACTGACTAAATGAATGATAAAAATATAAAAACTAAATAAGATTTATATATATATATAGCAATATCATTTCTGAATTGGAATACAGACGGTTGAAGAAAACAACTTTCAATAATAAATAAAAACAATTATTTATCTAAGTTATGCCCGTTTTCGATCACGAGTGACAAGGACACACTCTTGGGAAGATTCTCTACAGGAAGTCAACAATGAAGTAAGCACTTTAAACGACAGTAAAGTTTTAATAATTCTAGGGTTTAACAAATAGAACAAAACTTATTATAAGATGATATTTATCAGTGAAGGGAGGATCCTATTTCTCTCCAATACAAGGATCGATTCCAATTCAGATCCTCTTAAAATTTTGACACATTTATTGTAGATTTGTTTCTTTTAAAATATGTTCAAATTAATGTACAACTTTCACATATTGTCCGTATATATATATTTTGCTAAATGTTAAAAACATACTTAGCAGGAGTATATTATAATAGTAAATATTTCTAAATATTTTATCTCAAATATTTTCCTTGACATTTACTGAAAATTGTAAAGATTTATTTCTTAATTAAAACAATGTCATTATTTCGCCGTTAATGATATTTGCATTTGTTCATAGACATATGAAAGTAATCAACAATTTGAATGCAATATAAGAAGACGGTATGAGAACAGAATAGTAAAAAATATAAAAATAATCGTCTATAATAAGTCTGAAGAATGCGTTTCAAAATAAAGAAAAAATCAGTTTCGTACGTAAATTTTGAATAAAATGATTATCAATTTCGGACTATTTTAACTTTTCAGTGATGTTTACTTATTTGTTAACTCTTAACCAAACCCTGACTTTGTAAGGTCAAAAACACGCGTAAAAATTAAAAAGGTAGAGCCTCCATCTAAAAGAAATATATTTTATCTCCTACATAAAAAACAGCTCATTTCGTGTTAGATTTATGTGTGAAATTGATTCCCGATCCTAAATTAAACTCGGAGAGTCAATGCTGAATCTAGCAATGTGATTCCGAACAACTGACCCCGTGACACTTAATTTGCAAATAGGTAATCTTTAATTAAAAATGACATTTTTTGTACGATTTATTTTTATTTTAAAGAAAACATTAAGAAAATCGTTTTTCTAATCATTAATAA